>NW_016909323.1:168421-281751 GCF_001483705.2 Eufriesea mexicana | reverse complement strand
CCCCTCCCCTTCCCCCCCCCCCCCGAGTCAAGCAGAAAATACTAGAGCACAGTAGAGCGCAGTAATTCACCCCATTGCATTGTGTAGCACAAAAGGCAAAGATATCAAAACCTAACTAGTACTAACCTAGCCAAGCCTAACGTAACCTAACAAATCATAACGTGCCGAGAATAACATTGCTGGCCTCCCCAGAGACAAGCGGGGCTCCCAAATCCATCAGATAGCGGTGTATAGCATAAAAGTCAAAGCAACCCTATCTTAACCTAGCAAAGCTTAACATGACCAAACGTTATAGGTCTCAAACTAACGTGCCGAGACCACTGTTGCTGGCCTCCACAGGGGCAAGCAGAATAGTCTAGAGCACAGTAGAGCGCATACGTCCACCGGACAACAGTCTATACGACGAAGGTGAGAACAATCCAAACATAACCCAAACTAACGTACCCTAACCAACCGTAAAGCAACTCAACCTGACGTGCCGAGACAACTATGACAAACCTCCCAAGAGTCGAACAGAGTATAGTAGAGCAATGTAAAACGCAGAAATTCAACGAATAGCAGTGTATAGCACAAAAGTCAAAGCCACCCTAACCAAACCTAACCTAACCTCTCCCAACCTAGCGTTACCTAGCAAAATCTATCGTGCCACGACCGCCGTTCATAGCGTCCAGGGAGTCGAATAGAGTATAGTAGAGCAAGGAAGACCGCAGAAATACACCGAATAGCATTGTATAGCGCAAAAGTCAACGGCATCCGTTCCTAATCTTGCCGAAGCTAACCAAACCTAACGCAATGTAACTCAACCTACCGAGCCGCGGCCACCTTTTCTGGCCACCCCAGAGCAAAGCAGAGCATATTAGAGCACAGTAGAGCACAGAAATCAACCGGAAAGCCGTTTGCAGCACAAAAGTCAAAGCTATCCTATCCTAAAGCAACCAAACGTAAAATGGGCGGACGTAACGTAACCCAGCCTGACGTGCCACAGAAGCCATTGCTGGCCACACTTGAGCTAAGCAGAGGATAGCAGAGCAACGTGAACGCTGAAATCGTCCGAAAATCAGTGTATAGCAAAAAAGTAAGGGATACTCTAACCTAAACTGACCTAACCTAGCCTAATCGAACGCAACCTGACTCAATCTAACGTGCCTATCCCACAACTTCTGGTCTCCGCACCGGCAAGCGGGTCATAACAGAGGAGAGTAGAGCGCAGAGGTCCATAGAGTGGCAACGTATAGCACGAATGTCAAAGGTATCCTAACCTAACCCAAACAAACCTAATCAAATAGAACGTAACTTAACTCAATCTATTGAGTTACGACCCACATTTTTGGCCTCCACAGAGACGAGTAGAGCATAGTGGGGCATCGAAGAGCGCAAAAATCCACAGAACTGCAGCGTACAGCACAAAAGCCGAAGCCACATTCTCATAACCTGACCAGTCGTAACATAACCATTCGCAACGTATCTCAGACAATTAAGAACACCTCAGGAATGCACAGAATATCAGTGTATAGCGCAGAAGTCAGACACCTTGACCAAACTTGTCCTAACCTATCTATATCGAACGGAACCCAACTCAACCAAACGTACCACGAAAATTATTGCTGGCATCCCGAGGGGCAAGCAGGGCATACCAGAGGGTAGGACGGCGCAGAGATCGATATAATCGCAGTGTACAGCAGAAAAGTCAAAGATATCCAAACCAAACCCAAACTAACATAACCTAATCTAACGTAGCCGAACTCAACGAAATGTGCCACGACCACTATTAATGACCTCCCTAGTGTCGGGCATAATATAATAGAGAACAGTACAGTGCAAAAATCCACCGCATTGTGGCGTATAACACGAAAGTAGAAGATATTCTAACCTAATCTGCGCCAACCTATCCTAACTAAACGAAGACCGGCTTAACGAAACGTGCCGCGACCACTATTGCTGGCCTCCCCGTAGCCAAGCAGTATATATTAGAGCGCTGTAGGGCGCAGGATTCCATCGAATGGCAGTGTATAACACGAAAGTCAACGGTACCCAAACCAAACTTAACCTATCCCAACCAGACCGAACGTAATATAGCAAAACCTGACGAGCCACGAACACTAGACCTGGTCTCACGAGAGCCAAGCAGAGTGTAGCAGAGCAGTTTAGAGCGAAGAAATCGAGAGAGTATCAGTGTATAATTCAAACTCAAAGATGTTCTAACCAAACTAAACCCAACCTAAACTAACCAAACGTAACCTATCCTAATCTAGCGTGCCGAGAGCATTATTGCTGGCCATCCCAGAGACAAGCATAATATAACAGAGCACAGTATAGTGCAGAAATCCACCGCATTGCAACCTAGAGCACAAGAGTCAGAGATAACCCAACCTAACTTTACGCAACCTAACCTAACCTAACATAGCATAACTCAACTAAACGTGCCGAGACCAATATTGCTGGCCTTCCCGAAGTCAAGCTGAAATTATTAGAGCACAGTACAGGGCTGAAACTCACCGAATAGCAGTGTATAGCATAAAAGTCAGAGCCATCCCCCCTTAACCTAACCAATCCTAACATAACAAATCGTAACCTAACAGAACGTAACGTGCCTAGGCCACCATTACTTACCACACCATCACCAAGAAAAATATATTAGAGGAAAGTAGACCGCCGAGGTCCATAGGATTGCTGTGCATCGCAGAAAAGTCAAAGCCATTCTGACCAGACCCAAATTAACCTAACCCTAATGGAAACTCAGCGATTAATTTATATAGAAGTGTCAGGATGATAATATAAAGCAATGTCAACCATGAGAGTATATTTCACAAACTGAAACCCAAGAAGGGTCCATACTAAATTCTAGAAAGGTGATCACATGTTACACCCAACGTTAACATGCTCGGTTGGCTGAAGTGACGACTACATGATAATAACTGAAATAGAAGTAACTTCACGCGAAATAGGGAAATGAAGTACTCGTGATATTATATCTCCACTTCACAAAAAATGGCAACATCCGCAATACATAACTACGTACAAGAAAAGTTTCGAATTTGTACTTGATCATAGCAAAAACTTTTCGAAGCGGAAATGATTAATAACCATAAACGTGACGCTCAAGGCAACAGCGTGCCGAGAGGACCATCAATGGAGAGCGAAGAGCGAGGATTGTGAGACGAAAATAACGTGTTCGGCGCATTAGTGTGACCATGATTTTTCACTCCCCGCTATGTCTCCCTCACACGTTTTGGTCCAGTCGGATGCTCTGCACCCAGAAGCGGGACGCGTCATCGCGGCCTCTACAAGCGGCTTTGGCGCAGGAAGAGCATATGTACGGATCTCGCGGACTTGTTATAAAACGGTTATAATACGTCCTCTATTGGATCACACTTATGGTATAGGTTCTTTTACTTACGGAGTTCAAGTCCTCTATTGGATCGCTCTTGGGCTATAGATTCTAATACTTAATGAGTACGGTACAGTAAATATGACGCACAATATCTATCTGTAAAGGTTTGCAGACGATACAACTGCAATCGGATTTTCTCCCAAATTGCATGAAGTGTGGGATGTCAGTAAAATAATTTTACTCGGTGCAGCTCCGAATCAGTAGCAAAATTTTGCGGCAAAAAATCGAAAGTATTCGCAACATTCGCTGGAACTGTAATCAAATTGCGCCGAAATTGCATCAAATTTGTTAAATGAATAAAACAAATTTTCCTATGCGATTATATAGCAGTAGAAAATCTACGCCAAAAAGCGCAAATTTTCTAAAAATTCGCCGGAACAGCGATCAAACATCACTGCAACTGCTGGAAATGTGAGACATTACTAAAGTAGTGCTATTTTGTGCAGTTGTGAAGCGGTGAAGGAAACTTCACTGCGTAAAACACAATTATTCCAAAAAGTACGCTGCAACTGTAATCAAACTGCGCTGAAATGCGTTATTCAGTGAATAACGCTATTCTGTGCCGTTTTGCCCAGTTCTGTAGCAGTAGTTATACTACATCGCAAGGAAATCTATAATTTTCTAAGAAATCGCTGAAGCTTCTTTCAAACTGCACTGAAAAGGCGTGAATTGCGTATTGTACAGTCAAAAACGTTATTCATTCGGGAATTGCTGAAAAACGTTGATGAGCAGGGAAAGGGTTAATACAATGGCTGCAGAAATAAGATAATGGCTATAGTCCGTAGCGTATAGTCAATAGTCCATATCTCCAGCTACAAATGATATATCTTTTGATCATTCTGAAAATCTCTAGGGTATTTACGTCGTCAGTGAATAGATTAATCCAATAGCTACAGTTGTGTATTGGTGGCTATACATAGTACCGTGCAGTCAACTGCAACGTACTCTAGACACAATTGATCTATACATTGACTATTATAGAGTATCTGTGGAATTTATTTCATCATTGTATAGATCACTCCGTCGGATATAGTTCTGTGCAGATGGCTATAGTCGGTAGTGTATACACACTTGTCAACGTCGCTAGCGACAATTGCTCTACCCATTGAACATTTGAGAGTTTCTGAACAATATAGGATATCACGGAATTAACTAATGCATTTGGTGTAGTACCGTGTAGATTGCTGTTCTCTGTAATGCATTGCCACTTGCCAGCATCTCTAGCTGTAAATGTTCTATCCGTTTATATTTCTATAATTACTGTACAGATATGATGACAGGGATTAGATTATACAATGGCTATAGTACAGTGTTGATGGTTATAATCAGAAATGCATTGTCACCTGTTAATATCCCCTGCTTTAATTGATTTGTCATTTGATCATTCAAGAATTGCTAAAGGACTCAGACGATCAGCGAATTGTATAGTCCAATGGAAATAGCACTGTGTAGACGGCTACGCTCGGTACTGCATTGTGAAATGTCTATATATCAAGTGATAATCTTCCTATCCACTTATAACTGAAGAATTGCGGCAGAATTTAAATCATCCGTGAACAGATTACTGCAACGGATATAGTCTTGTGTTGATGTCTGTGCCGTGTAACGTATTGCCATGTCGAAGAGTCGCTAGCGATAATTTATCTATTAATTGATAATTCCCGAATTGCTATAGTATTTACGTTATCAGAATATTGATTAATCCAATGGCTATAGCACATTGACTGTGGCTGTGCTCAGCACTGCATCGAAAACTACAAATATTCGTAACTATAACCGATCTATACATTGATCCATCTAGAATCGCAAAGTTACAGAAATGAACGGAGGGTAGGCTAATAGGGCAGCTGCAGAACTCTGCAAGTGGCTTATCAGAGTACCGCATTGATGTATACAGGCTGTATAATTATGTAGATGGCGATACTCAGTGTGTATTGACATATGTCAATATCACCTGCGACAATTGCTCCATCCGTTAATCATTCTAGAGTTGCTATAGTATATATCATCAACGAGCGTACTGACCATCCAGATAAAGTGCAGTGTCCGTGGATGTGACAAGTACAGTACAGTCATAACTGTACTACACGTTGATAATTTCAGTGCATCTGTGGAACATAAATCACGAGTGAACTGATTATTTCAACGGCTGCAGTTCTTTGATGGCGAATGTTCTAGGAACCTTACAGCCAACTGGTGAAGCTGAATACTAGCCTATGCAGTGACGATTCTCGAATTGCTGGGAACTTAATCATCACTGAAAAAATTTATACAATGGCTTCATTACTGTCATGATGGCTGTACTCTGTACTGAGTGGTTAGATGTCAATGTCTCCAGCGATAATGGATCGCACTTTCGTCTTTCTACAACTGTTATAGAATTCCAATCATCAGCGAAAATATTACTGTAAAGGCAATACCATTGCGTTAATGTCAACACTCGGTACTGCATTATCATTCATCAACAGTACTACCGATATACGCATTATCCATTAGTGATTCTAGCGTTGGTATTGTGTTTCAATCATCAGACAACTGATTAAACTGCAGTTTCAGTGCTCTGTCCGTGGATAAACTAAGTACCTTACTGACAATTGTAGATGTCTCATCACATAAGTGACATATACATCCACAATTCTAGAATGACAGAGGAGTTTCAGTCGTCTGTGAACAAATTAAGCCAACGGCTAGGGCGCAGTCATGGCAGCTGGACTCAGTATTGTGTTAACAAACGTTAACGTCTCCAGCTAAAATGGATCTGTCCCATGTCATTCTGGAGTTGCTTTAGCACTCCGTCAGTCAGTGAACAGATTAATCCATCGGCTACAGTGCTCCTTTGGTGAATGTAATGCGTGATGTTCTGTCAGTTGTAAACACGTCTTTCCACAACCGTAAAGTTCACAGGTTTTTCTGCAATTATGTTGGAACTTAAATCATCAGGGAACAAGGACATCCAACGGCTGCTGCTATGTGATGATGCCTGTACTCAATAATGCGTTATGAACTGCTATTATGTCGACGGATGGTGGATCAGTTTATTGCTATTCTAGAATTGTTACGAAGCCCACTTAATCATTGGACAGATTAATCTAATGGCTACAGTCCTCCGCTCGTGGATGTACTAATCAACGCGGTGTCATTTGTCAGTATCTCGAGGCATAACCGAACTATAGATTGATTATTCTTGAATTGGCAATGGACTTATACCATCAATCAACAAAGTCGTCCAACGACTACATTGCAATTATGATGGCTGTTCTCAGTACTGCGTTGTCAATTGTGGATACCTCGTGGGACAATGGATCTCGCTTTTATCACTCTACAATTGCACCAGGATATAGGTCATTATTCATCAGGGTAATCCAACAGTTACAGAGCTCTGTTAATGTATGTACTATGTACCGTACCGTCAATTGTGAATATTTCTTGCCATAACCGTCATTTAAATTGATTGTTCTACAACTTCTTTGGAATATGCGTCATCAGTGGAAAAGGCAATCCGTCTACTACAATACATGAAATGTGGCTGTACAAAGTACTGCGCTGTCACTAGATAATTTATGTGGGGATAATGGATCTGCCTTTTGTCACTGTAGGATAGCTATAGAATAAATATCGCCATGGAAAAATTTAATCCAAAGCCTACAGGGCTTGGCCTGTGTATGTACTGAGTTCTGCAATATCAGTATTAAATGTCTCGAGCCATAACCGTACTATAAATTAACAATTGACGACACAGTACGGAGTACAGGCATCATTGTACAGTATTGTACCCGACGAAATACATTTCTCACTGATGTTGCAGGTTCCAAAGCGGTTCTAGAATAGTCAATGCATGGTACGGTATTGGCTAGAGATAATTACAGCCGACAGTACTGTGCTTAGTACTTCCAACAACAGAGAACTGTGGCCGCTGTATTAATATGACCAATGACGATTCACGCATTATGGCACTTCTAAAATGACAACGGCCATATCCACTATCCCTCGAAATATTAGCAATTGACAAAACTGCACCGAGTACAGCCACCCTCACATTACCGTGCCCGTTGTATTAATCTGTTCATCAATGGTATACATTCCACAGCATTCCCGGAATCCTCCGTGCATAGTTTGGTTATGAATGGGGATAATTCCTATTAATAGCACGGTGCTTAGTACAGCCACAAATAGAGAATATTTGCCATTGGATTAATCTGTTCACTGATGAGTTAGAAACAATAGCAATACTAGAACGTCAAAGTACATATCTTCTAGCCCTCGATATATTAGCACTTGACAACACATTACTGGCTACAGCCATCATAACAGTAATGAAGGCATTGGAATACTTTGCTCAGTGACGATGTAAATTTCAAAGAAATTTTGGAATAATCAATGTATAGTATGGTTACGTCCTGAGATATTTACAGTTGACACGGTACTTATGATATCCGCCCACATAACTTCGTAGCCGTTGGATTAATCCGTTCAATGACGATTTAGATTCCATAACATGTCCAGAATGCCAAAGTGCTCATCGATTACCTTTTGACTTACTAACAATTGACAGCACAGTTTTGAGTACAGCTGCCGTCACACTAGTGTGATCGCTTCATTGGTATGTTCACGGATGACTAAATTGCACGGCAATTCAAAAATGATCAGTGTATAGTACAGTAATGGCTATGGATATTTACAATTGGGTTACGGTGCGTGGTTCATCCACCAACAAAGCTTTGTAGCCGCTGGATTAATCTGTTCAGTGATGATTAAGCTTCCATCCCATTTCTAGACTGACTAAATATGGATCCACAATCCCTCGCGATATTAACAATTAGAACACAGTAATGAGCACAGCCATCATCGCAGTGGTGTAGCCGTTGGAATACATTTCTCACTGACGTCGTAAATTCTAAAGAAACTCTGGAATAACTTAGGTACAGAATGCTTGCGACTAGCGACATTCACAATTGACAGGACGGCACATACTAAATCTACCGACAGTGCAATGCAGCCTTGGATTAATCTGTTACATGATGATTTAGATTCTATAGCAATTGTAGAATGACAAAATACAGATCCATTCACCCCAGAGATAATAACAACTAAGAGCACGCCACTGAGTGCAGGCATCATCGCGGTACTTTTTGCGGAGAACTACTTTGTTCACTGATGATGTAGGTTCGAATGCAATTCTAGTATTGTCAATGTATACTGCGGTTATGGCTAGAGATATTTCCAACTGCCGGTAGGGTACTTAGCAATACGACCGTGAGAGATCTAGAGCCGTTTGTCAAATCTCTTCCATGATGATTTAGATTCTACATAAATTCTGGAATGACGTAAAACAGTTCCATTGTACCTCGAGATATTAGCAATTGACAACAGAGTAGAGAGTAAAGCCATCTTTAAAGTACTGATCGGTTGGTATAATCTCTTCACTGACGACGTAAATTTCATAGCAATACTAGGGAGCTACGTATAGTGCTGATATGGCTGGTGACACCTGCAATAGGCACTACGATACATAGTGCACCCACTCCAGAGCACTGTAGCCGTCGCATTAATATGTTCAGTGATGATTTAGATGCTACAGCATTTCAGGAATTACAAAATACTGGCCCACCATCCCACGAGATATAAACATTTCACAAGACTGTACTGAGTACAGCCATCACCACAGTAATGTAGCTGTCGATCACCTTTGTTCACTGACGACGTAAATCCAAAGGTTATTCTAGAATTACCTTGGCACAGCACGGTTATGTCAAGCGATATATACAGTTGACCGTAGGATACTTAGTACATCTACCAACAGAGAAATGTTGCCGTTGGATTAATCCTTTCACTGATAATGTATAGTGTTCAGCAACTATGGAGTGAGAAATGGAGAACTATTACCATCGAAACATTAACAATTTACAGCATTGAACTGAGGACTGCTGTCATCACGGCATTGAAGCTTTGAATAACTTTGATCACTGATAATGCAGATCCCAAAGCAATTATAGAATAAGCAGTGCACAGTACGGTTATGGCTCGAGATGTTTCAACTATTAGTACGGTACTCCGTACATCTGCCGCCAGAGCACTGTATCCGTAGTGTTAATCAGTTCAAAGGTAAATAAGATACTATAACAACTCTTGAATGGCAAGATAGAGATCCATTATCGCTCACGACATTAACAATTGGCAGCACAGTACTGAGTACGCCCATCATCACATACCTGTAGCTGTTAGACTACCTTTCCCAATAAAGATGCAAGTTCCAAATCATATCTGGAGTAATCTACGTATACTACGGTTATCGCTAGGGGCATATAAATTTTACGTTACGGAACATTGCACATCCATAGACAGAGCACTGTTACAGATGGATTAATCTGTCCTCTAATGATGTATATTCTACAGAAATTCAAGAGTGGTAAGCTAAGAGCCGCTATCCCTCGAGATATCAGCAATTTACAACACAGTACTAAGAACAGCCATTATATCATTATTGAAGCCGTTGAATGAAGCCAAAGCAGGCCTGGTATAGTGAGTGTATGATACCGTTATGTATATGGATTTATGCAATTGACAGTATGGTGCATAGTACATACACCAACAGAGCTATTTATTCCCTGGATAAATGTTTTCAATAATGATGTATACTTTGCAGCAATTGAAGAATGGAGGATGATGATCAATTGTACCTCGGGATATTGACAAATTGCAACACATCAAGGAGTACAGCTTTTATCACATTATTGTAGCCGCTGTATAACTTTATCCACTGAGTACGAAAACTCCAAATCAATTCGGGAATGACAATTCCATATTACTGATATGGCGTGAGATATTTATATTGGTAGTGCAATACTTATTACATCCATTAATGTAGCAGCGTAACCGTTGGATTAATTTGTTCAATGACGATTTCAATTCGACATCAATTGTAGAACGACAATATACAGATTCACTGACACTTGAGACATTAACAAATGACATCACACTGTTTAGTACATCCATCGTCACTTTATTGAAGCCGTTGTATAACTCTGTTCACTTATAATGTATATTCCAAAGCAATTCAGGTATTAACCATGTACAGTAGGGTTACGGCTTGAGATAATTCCAATTGCCAGTACGGTGCCCATTATATCCACCAATATAGTGATGTAGCAGTTGAATTAAGTTGTACAGTGATGATATAAATTCAAAGACAATAGTAGAATGACAAACTACAGTTTCACTATCCCCAGAGGTATTAACATGTGAAAACAATGTTCTGAGTACGACCATCATCTCGGTAATGTAGGCTTTCCCCTAACTTGTACACCAAGGATGCAAATTCAAAAGCAATTCTCGGATAACCTATGGATATGCGGTTACGGCTAGTGATATATGCAATTGACAGTACGCTATTTAGCACATCCTATAGCAGATTACTCTTGTCGTTGTATCAATCTTTTCATTGACGAAGGATGTACAACAGCAGTTCTAGATCGAGACATGTAGATAAATTATCCCTCCAGACGTTAGCAAATGACGACACAGTACTGACTACAGCCGTTATCCCAGTAATGTTGCAGTTGAGCTACATTGTTCAGTCACGATGTGGTTGCGAACGTGACCCTAGAATAACCTGTGTATAACGCAAATGTGGCTAGTGGCATTTACAATTGACAGCACGGCATGCAGTACATCATCCGGCAGATCGCTGCTGCCGTTGCATTAATCTGGTGAATGATGGCGTATATTCCACAGCGGTTCTAGAACGAGAAATCTAGATCCATTATCTCTCGAGATATTCACAAATGACAGCAAAGTAGTGTGATCAGCCATTATCACAGTATTGTAGCCGTTGCATAACTTTGTTCACTGATGACGAAAGTTCCACAGCAATTCTAGAATGATCGTTATATATTACGGTTTTGGCTCAAGATATTAACAATTAGCAGTACGTAATATACTACATACACGAATATAGCACTGTGGGTGCTGCATTGTTGTGTTCTAACATGGTTTAAACTCTACAACACTCCTAGTACAACAAAATGATGTTCCACTCTCCCCCGAGATATATACAGTTGACACCACAGTATTGGGTAGAGCCATCAGCACAGTAATGTAACCGATGGGCTACTTTGCTAACTGGTAGTGTAAATTTCAAAGTGATTCTAGAATAACATATGCATAGTGCAGCTATGGCTAGTGATATTTACAATTAACAGTACTGAATTTAGTATGTCTACCAACAGACCACTGCTGCAGGTGTATTAATCAGGTCACTGATGACGTACCTTCCACAGTAATTTCAGGAAGATAAT
This sequence comes from Eufriesea mexicana, assembly GCF_001483705.2. NCBI lineage: Eukaryota > Metazoa > Arthropoda > Insecta > Hymenoptera > Apidae > Eufriesea > Eufriesea mexicana. Next base: position 270,066 of record NW_016909323.1, on the reverse strand, counting down.
AGCAGATCCATTACTCCACCAGATATTAAGATACGACAGCACAGTATTGAGTACACCAATTATCACACTATTTCAGCCGTTCTGTAACTTTTTTCACTCATAATGAAGATTCCAACGCAATTACGTAATAATAAATTGTATATTGCGATCATGTGTTGAGACATTTACAATTGACGGTAGGGTACTCGATACGTCCATCAATATAGCATGGCAGCCGTCCCACTACTCTGTTCAATGATCATTTAAATTATATAAAATTTCTGGAATGACAACATTCTGATCCACTGACTCTCGAGTTAATAACAACATACAACTCATTAGCCAGTAAACCAACCGTCACAGTAATGTAGTAATTGGAATCCTTTTTTCACTGATGTTTTAAATTCTTACGTAAATCTAGAATAACTTGCGAATAGTGCGGTTATGTCTAGTAATATTTACAATCGGTAGTACAGCATTTGGTACATCTAATAACGGAGCTCTGTTGCTGTCCGATGAAGTTGTTCACTGAAGATTTATATTCCACAGCAATTGTAGGATGGGAACTGAAGTTCTATTATCCCCCGGGAAATTAACAATGGAGAGCACAGTACTGTGTACAGCCATCATCACGGTAATGATGCCGTTGTACACTAATGCTGTAAATTCCAAAGCAATTCTGGAATATTTAATTTATGTGCGGTTATTGCTGGAGATACTTCCAACTGACAGTACGGTGCTCAGTACGTCCACTAATATAGCACGGTAGCCGTTGTATTAAATGGTTCAACGATGACTTAAATTCTTTAACAACTCTAGAATGACAAAAGACATATTCGTAATCCGTCCCGTTATTAACAATTCACAAACAGGTACTGGGTCCACCGATCATCACAGTCCTCTACTCTTTGTACTTCATTGTTCCGCGTGATGTAACTTACAAAGCAATACTGGAATAATCAATGTTGAAAGCTGTTAGGACTTATGGTATTTCCAATTGAAGCTACGGTACTTAAAACATCCACAAATATAGCACTGTTGCCGTTGCACAAATTTGTCCAATTAAAATTTAAATGCCACAGCAGTTCTAGAACGAGAAGGGCAAATTCATTATCCCTCGAGATATGAACAAACGACAACACAGTACTGAGTACAGTCATGATCACAGAATTTTAGATGTTGTATAACATTGGCCACTGATAATATAAATTCCAAAGCGACACTAGAATGTGCGATTATGGCTAGAGATATTTGCAGTTGACTGTACGTAACGTAATACGTTTACCACAAGAGCATTGTCGCCGTTGGACGAAATTCGTCACTGAATTTGTATATTCAACAGCACTTCTAGAAAGGGAAATGGAGATTCACTAACCCTCGAGATATTGGGCAATTGACAACACAGTACTGCGTGCAGCCATCATAACAGTGTTCTAACGTTTGCTTAACATTGACCACTGTAAATGTAAATTCCAAAGGAACTGTAGAGTAATCAGCATATAGTACGGATACTATGGATATTTACAAGTGACAGAACGGTACATCTTACAACTTCCAAGGGATCATATATGCTGTAGCATTAATCTGTTCATTGATGATTAAGATGTTATAGCTATTCTAAAATGCTAATGATAGATCAATAATACCTTGAGATATTAACAATTGGCAAAACGGTGCTGCGTACAGCCATAGTCACAGTAGTACGGCTGTTGGACAATTTTGTCCACAGATGATGTAAATTCCAAAGCAATTATGGAACGATCAATGTATATTTCGGTTATGACGAGATATATTTAAAGTTGACTGTGCGCTACTTATCACATCAGCTCTGTAGCTGCTGGATTAATCTGGTCAATGATGATTTAAAGTCTATAGAATTCTGTAGTGACAAAATACAGTTCCACCGGCAGTCGAGGACCTAAGATTTGAAAACACATTTCTGAGTACCGCCATCATAAGCGTGCTGTCGCCGTTGGATAACATTGTTCATGAATGATGAACACTCCAAAGCAATCCTAGAATAATAAAGGTATGATACATCAATAATGATGTATACTTTGCAGCAATTGAAGAATGGAGGATGATGATCAATTGTACCTCGGGATATTGACAAATTGCAACACATCAAGGAGTACAGCTTTTATCACATTATTGTAGCCGCTGTATAACTTTATCCACTGAGTACGAAAACTCCAAATCAATTCGGGAATGACAATTCCATATTACTGATATGGCGTGAGATATTTATATTGGTAGTGCAATACTTATTACATCCATTAATGTAGCAGCGTAACCGTTGGATTAATTTGTTCAATGACGATTTCAATTCGACATCAATTGTAGAACGACAATATACAGATTCACTGACACTTGAGACATTAACAAATGACATCACACTGTTTAGTACATCCATCGTCACTTTATTGAAGCCGTTGTATAACTCTGTTCACTTATAATGTATATTCCAAAGCAATTCAGGTATTAACCATGTACAGTAGGGTTACGGCTTGAGATAATTCCAATTGCCAGTACGGTGCCCATTATATCCACCAATATAGTGATGTAGCAGTTGAATTAAGTTGTACAGTGATGATATAAATTCAAAGACAATAGTAGAATGACAAACTACAGTTTCACTATCCCCAGAGGTATTAACATGTGAAAACAATGTTCTGAGTACGACCATCATCTCGGTAATGTAGGCTTTCCCCTAACTTGTACACCAAGGATGCAAATTCAAAAGCAATTCTCGGATAACCTATGGATATGCGGTTACGGCTAGTGATATATGCAATTGACAGTACGCTATTTAGCACATCCTATAGCAGATTACTCTTGTCGTTGTATCAATCTTTTCATTGACGAAGGATGTACAACAGCAGTTCTAGATCGAGACATGTAGATAAATTATCCCTCCAGACGTTAGCAAATGACGACACAGTACTGACTACAGCCGTTATCCCAGTAATGTTGCAGTTGAGCTACATTGTTCAGTCACGATGTGGTTGCGAACGTGACCCTAGAATAACCTGTGTATAACGCAAATGTGGCTAGTGGCATTTACAATTGACAGCACGGCATGCAGTACATCATCCGGCAGATCGCTGCTGCCGTTGCATTAATCTGGTGAATGATGGCGTATATTCCACAGCGGTTCTAGAACGAGAAATCTAGATCCATTATCTCTCGAGATATTCACAAATGACAGCAAAGTAGTGTGATCAGCCATTATCACAGTATTGTAGCCGTTGCATAACTTTGTTCACTGATGACGAAAGTTCCACAGCAATTCTAGAATGATCGTTATATATTACGGTTTTGGCTCAAGATATTAACAATTAGCAGTACGTAATATACTACATACACGAATATAGCACTGTGGGTGCTGCATTGTTGTGTTCTAACATGGTTTAAACTCTACAACACTCCTAGTACAACAAAATGATGTTCCACTCTCCCCCGAGATATATACAGTTGACACCACAGTATTGGGTAGAGCCATCAGCACAGTAATGTAACCGATGGGCTACTTTGCTAACTGGTAGTGTAAATTTCAAAGTGATTCTAGAATAACATATGCATAGTGCAGCTATGGCTAGTGATATTTACAATTAACAGTACTGAATTTAGTATGTCTACCAACAGACCACTGCTGCAGGTGTATTAATCAGGTCACTGATGACGTACCTTCCACAGTAATTTCAGGAAGATAATAGCAGATCCATTACTCCACCAGATATTAAGATACGACAGCACAGTATTGAGTACACCAATTATCACACTATTTCAGCCGTTCTGTAACTTTTTTCACTCATAATGAAGATTCCAACGCAATTACGTAATAATAAATTGTATATTGCGATCATGTGTTGAGACATTTACAATTGACGGTAGGGTACTCGATACGTCCATCAATATAGCATGGCAGCCGTCCCACTACTCTGTTCAATGATCATTTAAATTATATAAAATTTCTGGAATGACAACATTCTGATCCACTGACTCTCGAGTTAATAACAACATACAACTCATTAGCCAGTAAACCAACCGTCACAGTAATGTAGTAATTGGAATCCTTTTTTCACTGATGTTTTAAATTCTTACGTAAATCTAGAATAACTTGCGAATAGTGCGGTTATGTCTAGTAATATTTACAATCGGTAGTACAGCATTTGGTACATCTAATAACGGAGCTCTGTTGCTGTCCGATGAAGTTGTTCACTGAAGATTTATATTCCACAGCAATTGTAGGATGGGAACTGAAGTTCTATTATCCCCCGGGAAATTAACAATGGAGAGCACAGTACTGTGTACAGCCATCATCACGGTAATGATGCCGTTGTACACTAATGCTGTAAATTCCAAAGCAATTCTGGAATATTTAATTTATGTGCGGTTATTGCTGGAGATACTTCCAACTGACAGTACGGTGCTCAGTACGTCCACTAATATAGCACGGTAGCCGTTGTATTAAATGGTTCAACGATGACTTAAATTCTTTAACAACTCTAGAATGACAAAAGACATATTCGTAATCCGTCCCGTTATTAACAATTCACAAACAGGTACTGGGTCCACCGATCATCACAGTCCTCTACTCTTTGTACTTCATTGTTCCGCGTGATGTAACTTACAAAGCAATACTGGAATAATCAATGTTGAAAGCTGTTAGGACTTATGGTATTTCCAATTGAAGCTACGGTACTTAAAACATCCACAAATATAGCACTGTTGCCGTTGCACAAATTTGTCCAATTAAAATTTAAATGCCACAGCAGTTCTAGAACGAGAAGGGCAAATTCATTATCCCTCGAGATATGAACAAACGACAACACAGTACTGAGTACAGTCATGATCACAGAATTTTAGATGTTGTATAACATTGGCCACTGATAATATAAATTCCAAAGCGACACTAGAATGTGCGATTATGGCTAGAGATATTTGCAGTTGACTGTACGTAACGTAATACGTTTACCACAAGAGCATTGTCGCCGTTGGACGAAATTCGTCACTGAATTTGTATATTCAACAGCACTTCTAGAAAGGGAAATGGAGATTCACTAACCCTCGAGATATTGGGCAATTGACAACACAGTACTGCGTGCAGCCATCATAACAGTGTTCTAACGTTTGCTTAACATTGACCACTGTAAATGTAAATTCCAAAGGAACTGTAGAGTAATCAGCATATAGTACGGATACTATGGATATTTACAAGTGACAGAACGGTACATCTTACAACTTCCAAGGGATCATATATGCTGTAGCATTAATCTGTTCATTGATGATTAAGATGTTATAGCTATTCTAAAATGCTAATGATAGATCAATAATACCTTGAGATATTAACAATTGGCAAAACGGTGCTGCGTACAGCCATAGTCACAGTAGTACGGCTGTTGGACAATTTTGTCCACAGATGATGTAAATTCCAAAGCAATTATGGAACGATCAATGTATATTTCGGTTATGACGAGATATATTTAAAGTTGACTGTGCGCTACTTATCACATCAGCTCTGTAGCTGCTGGATTAATCTGGTCAATGATGATTTAAAGTCTATAGAATTCTGTAGTGACAAAATACAGTTCCACCGGCAGTCGAGGACCTAAGATTTGAAAACACATTTCTGAGTACCGCCATCATAAGCGTGCTGTCGCCGTTGGATAACATTGTTCATGAATGATGAACACTCCAAAGCAATCCTAGAATAATAAAGGTATGATACAGCTATGGCTAGAGCTATTTGCAAGTGATAGTACGCTACTTCGTACATCTACCAACTGAGCACTGTTGCCGTTGGATTATCTGTACAATAATGATTAAGATAATATAACATATCTAGGATTAAATAATGCTAATCTATTGTCCCTCACGATAATAACAATAGGCAACAGGGTACTGAGTACATCATGGTATTGTAAAGGTTGAATATCGTATTTAAGTGATAAAGTCAGTTTGAAAGCACATCTAGTGTAATCAACGTATGCTACTGTTATGGCTCGAGATATTTACATTTGACAGTGAGATACTTCGTACGCCTCCCAACATAGCAAAGTTGCCGGTGGATTAAACTGGTCACTAAAGATGTTTACCGTACAGCAATAATAGAATGAAAGATGAAGGTCCATTATCAGCCGAAAAATTAGTAGTTCACGAAAGGGAACTGAATACAGCCATCGTCACCGTAATGTAGAAGTTGGACATATTCGTACACTGATGCTGTATAATGGAAAGTGACTCTAGAATACCCAATGTATAGTACAGTTTTGGCTCGAGACATTACCAATTGACTGTACGGAACTTCGCACATCTACCAACAGAGCATTGCAGTCGCTGAATTAATCGGTTCAGTGGTGATTATGATCAAATTGACATTATAGAATGACAAAAAGCAGATCCAATATCCCTCGAGATATTAACAACTGCAACACGCTCTTGAGTACAGCCATGGTCACGGTAATATAGGCGTTGGACTGCTTTGGCAACTGATGATTGAAATTCCAAAGGAATTCTGGAATAATCAATGCATAGGACACGTATGGCTTAAGATATTTCCAATGGACAGAACAGAGCCTATTACATCCAACAATGTAGCAATGTAGCCGTTGGATTATGCTGTCCATCGATAATTTAAGCTCCATAACAACTCTAGAACGACAAAATACAGAACCACTGACGCTCGAAATATTAACAATGGGAAAAGCGGTGTTGAGTACAGCCACCGTTACAGTAGTGTAGCCGCTGGCCTACTTTGTTCACTGCTGATGTAAATTCGAAGTGATTCTATAATACCCTATGTAGAGTGCAGTTAGGTCCAGTTACATTTACAATTGACAGTGCGGCATTTAGCACATATTCCAGCAGATCACAGTTTCGGGTGAATTAATCTGTTCACTGGTGACGTATGTTCCACTGCAATTCATGAACGAGAAATGCAGGTCCATTACCGCACGAGATGCTAAGAAATGAGAACAATATACTGAGAACAGCCATCAGCACGGTATAGGATCTGTTGAATGAACATGTACACTAATGACGGAAATTTCATAGCATCTCCGGAATAGTCATTGTGAATTACTGTTATGGCTTGAGATATATCAGACTGAGAGTACGGAACAAACTACATCCACCAATATAGCACAGCACCCGTAGGATTTATCTATTCCTTGATTATTTAAATTATATGACAATTCTGGAATTATAAAATGCAGATCCACTGAACCTCGAGATATTAACGATAGTCAACACAGAACACTATAAAGCCAACAACACCGTAATATATACTTTGGGCCACTGCGTTCACTGGCGATTTATATTCGAAAGTCATTTTAGAGTAACCAGTGCATTGTTAGGTTATTGCTAGTGATATATACAATTGACGGTACGGCATATATGACTTCTTCCAACAGATCAATGATGACGTTTGATTGATCAGGTCACTGATGATGTATACACTACCGCAATTCTCGATCGTGAAATACAGATATATTAGCCATCGATGTATTAACATATGACAGCACAGGACTGAGTACAAACACCATCACAGTAATTTAGACGTAGAATTCATTTCTTCACAGATGGTGGATGTTCCAATGCACTTTTAGAACAATCAATTTATTAAGATTATGCCTCGAGATGCTTCCAATCGACATTACGGAAGTGATTTCGTCCACCGACATGGCTCTACAGCCGTCGGATTAAACTGTTCAATGATGACTAAAGATCTACAACACTTTTAGAATGACGAAATACATCTGCAATATCCAACGCGACATCAACAATTGACAACACAGTACTGAGAACGGAAATCATCCCATTAATGTAGACGCCGGGCCACATTGCCCTCTGACGACGGAAATTCCAAAGCAATACTGGAATAATCAATGTATAGTACTGTCATGCCTTGAGGTGTTTCCAATTGACTGTACGGTGCTTACAACATCCTGCAATGCAACAAAGCTAGCATAACAAAACACATATCCATTGACCCTCGAGATATTAACAGTTGACATCGCAGTATTGAGTATAGCCACCATCAAAGCTATCTAGCCGTTGGAATACTTTTTTCACTGATGATGCGGATTCGAGTGTGATTCCAGAATAACGTATGCAGAGTGCGGCTATGGCTAATGATATCTATAATTAACGGTACGGCATTTAGTACATCTTCCAACTGATCAATGTTGCAGTTGGATCAATCCGTTCTCTGATGATGTAAATCACATAGCAACTATAGGACGAGAAATGCAGTTCCATTAGCCCTCGAGACATTAGGTATAGACAACACAGTAACATAGTGATAAAACATAGGCACATTATCTCTCGCCATATTAACAATTGACAGCACAGTACTGAGTACAGGCATCATCACAGTATTGTGGCGGTTGAGTACTACTGTTCACTGATAATTTATATCCCAAAGGAATTCCAGAATAATCAGTATATGGAACGGTTAAGTCTAGAGAAGTTTAAAATTGACTGTACGGTAAATACTACGTCCACAAATATAGTTCAGTAGCCGCTGCATTATACAGATCATCGATGACTTATATGATATAACAATTCTAGAATGACAAAATACTGGATCGCAGTACCTCGAGATATCTACATTTGAATACACGGCAATGAGGACAGCCATCAACAGAGTTATGTAGCCGTTGGACTACTACCCCACTAACAATACACATTCAAAGGTGATTCTAGAATGCTCCATGCATGCGACGGTTACTGCTAGCTATGTCTACAACTCACAGCACGGTAGTTGGTACACCTACCAACAGAGCACTGTTGCCGTTGGATTAAGTAGTTCACTGAAAACGTATATTCCACAGCAATTGTGGAGTGAAAGAAGAAGGTACATTAACCCTCGCGATATTAGAAATTGGCAACACGGTGATGTGTACAGCCATCATCGCGTTACAGTATCCGTTGGAATACTTTGTTTACTGACGATATAAGTTAAAATGGTATTTTTGAATAATCAATGTATATTCCGGTTGTGGCTACAGACATTTCAAATTGGCAGTGCGGTACTTATTGCATCCACATATATAGCGCTGTAGCGGCTAGATTAACCTGCTCACTGATGATGTATACACAACACCAGTTATAACACCTAAAATGCAGATCCATTATCCATCGAGATATTTACAAATGATGACACAGAAACGAGTACAGCCATAACGACATTATCCTAGATGTTGAATAAATTTCATCACTGATAATGCAAGTTCGAATGCAATTCTAGAATGAATAATATGCGCTATGGTTGTGGCTAGGGATATTTACACTTGAAGGTACTTTACTAAATACACCTACCAGCTGTGTACTCTAGCCGATTGATTTATCAGTTCAATGTTGATGAAGATTCCTTATCAATTCTAGAATGATTAGATAGAGGTCCACAGAACCTCGCGATATTAAAAATTGACGGCACAGTCCCGAGTACAGCCATCATCACAGTACCGTATCCGATGGACTACTTTGTTCAATGGGTATGTAAGTTCAAAACAATTGAGGAATAATCAATGTATATTACGGTAATGGCTTGAGATGTTACCAGTTGGCAGAACGGTGCTTGCTACATACACCGATATAGCACTGTAGCCGCCGGATTAAACGGTTCAACGATGATTTAAAATGTATCACAATTCTAGGATAACAAGATACAGATCCACCGTCTCTCGAGTTATTAGCTATTGGCAGCACAGTATAGAGTACAGACATCGCCACGGTAGTGAATCGCTTGGACTACACTGCCCTCCGGCGATGTAAATTACAAAGCAATTCCAGAAGACCCATGTGTCGCACGGGTATGGCTGGTGATACTTACAATGGATAGCACAGTTCTTTCTACATCCACATCCAGAGAAGTGTAGCTGTTCTATTGATATGTTCAGTAATGAATTAGATTTTATACCAATTATAGAATGTCAGCAGACATATACATTATCCCTCGAGATATTAAATATTGACATCACAGGACTGAGTACTGCCATCACCACAGTGCTGCTGTGGTTTTATTACTTTGTTCACTGATAATGTAAATTCTATGTAGTTTCTGGGATGACAAATCACATATCCTTCATCCGTTGAGATATTAGCAATTGACAACGCGGTACAGACAACAGGTATAGTCACAGCACAATAGCCGCCGGAATAACCTGTACACTGGTGACGTATTTTCAATGGTAACTCTAGAAAAACCTACATACAGCCCGGTTATAGCTGTAGATACTTCCAACTCTCCGTACATTACTTGGTAGGTACACCAATACAGCTCTGTATCCGTAGGATTAGTCTGTACAATAATGCTTCTGCTTCGCTGAAAATTCCAGAATGACAAGAAGCAGATTCATTATCCGTGGCGATATTGAGAATTGAAAACACAATACTGAGTACAGCCTTCGTCACTGTAATGTAACCGTTTTATTCCTTTGTTCACTGATGGTGTAGATTCAAATGTTATTCTAGAATAACCTACCTGTCTTACGGTTACGGCTAGAGATATTTCCAATTGATACGGTACCCATTACACTTACCAATATAGCACTACAGCCGTTCGATTAATTTGTTCAATGTCGATTTCGACTCTATAGCAATTCTAGAATGGAAAAACAAAGATCCATTCTCCCTAGTGTAATTAACAATTGACCTGACGGTAAATAGTGTAGCCATCTTAACAGTACACTAGCTGTTGGAACATTTTCTCACTGATGAATTAATTTCGGCAGCAATTCCGGAGCATTCAGTGTATAGAACATTTATGCCTCGAAATATTTACAACAGGCAGTACGGCGCTTGATACGTCCGCCAACAGGTCCACTGTAACCGTTGGCTTAATTTGTTGAATGATGACTTAGAGTGTATTGCGAATCTACAATGACAAGGGGCACATCCATTATCGCTGGAGATTTTAAGAATTGATAACACAGTACTAAGAACAGCCGCCGTCACAGTACTGTAGCCGCGGGATTAGCATGCTTAGTTATGATAAAATTTCGGAAGCAGTTCTATAATATCCAATTGAAGGTGACGTGCCATCGAGAGGTGTTCACAATTGTCAGAACGGTACTTAGTACAACCACCAACAGGGCACCGTTGCTGTTGAATTAATTTGTTCTCTCTTCATATTGGTTACACAGCAGTGATAGAATTACCAGTGTATAGTACTGTTACAATCAGAGATATGTACAATCGGCAGAACAGTACATGGTACATGAACCAACAGTGCATTATAGCCGCTAGATTAATCCCATCAATAAAGTTTTTAATTCTATAGCAATTACAGCATGACAAGCGGCAAACCCATTATCGCTCGAAATATTAAGAACTGGAAACACGGTACTGCATACAGCCAACGTCACATTATAGGTGCCGATGAATTAACTCGTTCATTGATCACTTAGATTCCACAGCAACTCCAAAGTTGTCAATGTTTGGAACAGTTATCCCTAGATACAATTCCAACTGGCGTTACGGTGCTTAGTACAACCACAATGAGGTCACTGTAGCCGTTTGCTTAATCTGCCCAATGATGATTTAAATTCGGTAGCAAATCCAGAATTACAAGAGGCAGATCTATTGTCGCTCGAGATATGAACAATAGACAACACAGTACGTTGTACAGACATCACGACGTTACAGTAGGCGTGTGATTAATCTCTATGCTGAAGACTTAAATTCCACTGCAATCCTAGAATTATCAATGTACAGGTCAGGTATGGCTGGAGGTATTTACATTTGACTGTAGTACGTCCACCTACAGAGCACAGTTGACGATTATTATGTCCACTGATGATTTAAACTCTATAGAAATTGTATAATGATCAACGGATGCATCGTGCATCCGTTGTGGTATTGAGAAATGACATTATGACTCTGAATGTATCTACACAATACGATGCCCTTTGCATCTTGTCTGTTCGCTGATCCTTCATTTCTTCAGCAATTGTAGAATAGTTGTAGAATTATGTAGATGCTAGGTGCTCAGTGAATTATCCAATCAAGTGACAATAACAATCTGTAGATGTGTATGCTCTGTGCTGTATGTTCAGTTGTCAATATCTATATCGAAAATTGTTACATAAAATGATAATTGTAGAATTGCAATATAGAATACATGAACAGAGGGTGGGTTAATGCAATGGTTGTTGCACTGCACTAATTTCCATACGCAGCATTGTATTCTCAAATGGTCGTATCTCCAGGTAAAACTGTTTGAAACTTTGGTCATTCCAGAACTGCTGTTGATGTTAAAGCTTCAGCGAACAGATTAGTTAAATGGCTATAGTATTATGTAGAAGGCTACGATCTGCACTTTATTACCATTTGTCAATATATTTATCTAAATATGATCTACACATAGCGCATTCTATAATTGCTGTAGAACTTAGATTATCCGCGAAAACACTAACCCAATATATATCGCAATGCGCAGACGGCCACACTAAATACTTCTTGTTCAATTGTCTGTATCTAAAGCAATAATTTGCCTATACATGGATCGTCAAGATTAGCGGTATAATACAGATGATCGAAGAATATGTTAATACAATGACTGTTGGACATTTTTGATTACTATACTCAGAAGTGGATTGCCAACTGTTAATATCTCTAGATATAACAGATTCGTACTTTGATCATTCTAAAGCTACTGTAGAACTAATATCGTCCTTGAACAGATTAATCTCACAGCTAGACTGCTCTGTTTGTCGATATACGAATTACCGTACTGTCAATTGCATACGTCTCTAGACATATCTGATGTATGCATTGACTATTCTGGAGCAGCTGCGCCATACAAATCATTAGTGGACAAATAATTCCTACGGCTACAGTAGTGTGATGATGGCTGTGCTCAGTACTGTTTTGTCAATTGTCAATATCTCGAGTGTTAATGTATCTGTCTTTTCTCATCCCAGAATTGCTGGAGAATTCATATCGTCAGTGAACGGATTATTCCACCGGCTACAGTGCCATGTTGGTGACTGTAATACGCACCGTACTGTAAACTGTATATGTCTCTAGCAAAAACCGCAATATACAATAAATATTCCAGAATTGCTTTGGAATTTACATAATCAGTGGGCAAAGATGCCCAGCGTATGCTGTAATGTGGTGCCCTATATCCTCAGTGCTGTATTGTCAATTGCTAATGTCACGAGTGGTATTGCATCTGCCTTTCGTCATTCTTTAATTGCTACAGAGATTTAATCATCAGTGAACAGAGTAATAAAACGGCTACCTTGCTCTGCTGATAGCTAAGGTCAGTATTTTATTGTCATATGTCAATGTCTTAAGCGATAGTAACTGCATCCATTGATCATTCTCCAACAACGGTAGGAATTATGTGGTCAGCAAACTGATTAATTGAACGGCTAGTGTTTCCTGCTGATTAATACACTCAACATTGCATTGGCAATTGTCAGTATCTATACCGATACTTAATCCATCTATTGATCAGTCTACAATTGCTGTGCAGTTCAGACCATCATTGGACAGATTATTGCAGCGAACACAAGGCTTTGTCGGTGGCTGCAGTAGCTACCGTTCTGACAACTGTTAACTGGTGGGTGTACTGAAAACCGTACTGGCAACAATAAATATTTGGAGCCAATGCTGATCTATATATTTATCATTCCTGAAGTGCTGTGGAATAGAAATCGTCAGTGAATAAACCAGTCCTACGCCAACTGTACCGCAATGATGGCTGTACTCAGTACTGTCCAGTCAATTTTCAGTATCTCGAGGGATAATGGCCTTTCGACAATCAAGAATTGCTACAAAATATATATCATTACTGAACAACTTAATACAGCGGCTGCAGCACTCTGCTTGTGGGCGTACTAAGTACCGTACTGTCAATTGGAAATATCTCATTCCATCGCGGTAATATACTTTGATTTTTCCAGTACTGCTATGGAAATTACTTTATTATTTGGCAATGGAGTACAACGTCTACAACACTGAGATGATTGCTCTACTCAGTACCGTTTTGTCATTTATTTATACCTCGGGGGACAGTGCACCTGAAATTTTTCATCCTGAAATTGCTGCAGAATATGAGTCATCAGTGAACAAATTAAACCAACGGCAACAGCGCCGTGCCTGAAGATTTCCTACCTGCCGTACTGTCTATTGCATATGTAACAAGCCATAACCGTACTATACATTGGTTGTACCAGAATTGCTGTGGAATTTGCGTTATTAGAGGACAAAGTTCTTCAACGGCTAGAATACTGTGATGACGGCTGCATTCAGCATGGTTCTGTCATTTGCTAATATTTCTAGGGTTAGTGGAACTGTCGCTTTTCATTTTAGGATTGCTACAATATTTAGATGATCATTGTCTAGATTAACACAGAGGCCGCAGTGCTCTGCTACAGGTTGTGCTAAGTACCTCGCTGTCAGTTGGAAATATCTCTGGCCATAACATTACTGTACATTGATAACACAGAAATTGGCTTCTAAATTACATCATCAGTGGGCAAAGTAGCTCAACGGCTACATTACTCTAATGATGGCTGTATTCAGTACTGTGTTGTCAATTGTTAATATCTCGAGGGTCAGTGGATCTGTCTTTTGTCAGTCTGGAACTGCTGTAGAGCGTAAGTTATTACTGGTCAAATTAATCCAGGGGCAACAGTGCTCTGCTGGTGGATGAAATAATTACGGTACCCTTAATTGTAAGTATCTCTAGCTATAAACGTACTATACATTGGTTATTCAAGAATTGCTTTGGAATATAGATTATCAGTGAAGAAATTAATCCAAAGGCTACACTACTGTGATGGAGGTTGCTCTCGGTACTGCTTTGTCGATTCCTTATATCCAGAGCTTTAATGGATGCGCCCTTTGCCATTTTAGAACATATATGGAAATAAAGTCACAAGTGTGGAAGTTCATCTGACAGCTACAGTGTTCTGATGGTGAATGAACTTAGTACCGTGCTACCAATTCTATATATCACTAGCCATAAACGGTATAAACGTTGGTTATGCTTGAATTGCTATGAAGCTTAAGTCATCAGCGAACAAATAAGACCTACGGCTACAGTGCCGTCATGATGGTAATACTCAGTGGTTTGTTGTGAACTGTTAACAGCGACAATGGATCTGTCTCATGTCATTCTACAGTTGGTATGTGATTCCGGTCATCATTCCAGATATTCTTCGAACGCATACAGAGATCTGTTGGAGGCTGTACTACGCACCATACTGCCAACTGTAAGTGCCTATAGCCATATCAGATCCATACATTAATTATTCTATAAAAGCTGTTCAATTTAATTCATCAGTGCACAAATTATTCCAACCGCTACAGTACCTTGATGTTGGCAGTACTCAGTAGTGTGTTATCAAATGTTAACATATTTGGAGAATATAGATTTGTCATTTGTCATCCCGTAGTTGCTATAGAATATGAAACGTCAGTGAATAGCTTAGTCAAGCGGCTACAGTGCTCCGCTGATGGGTATGTACAAGACTGTATTTACATGTGTCAAATTCGCCAGCGGCAGTTACTCTGTCCTTTGATAATTCTTCCATTGCCAAAGAACATAGGTGATCCGCAAACAAAGAAATTCCCTGTCTATAGTATTGTGTAGATCGGTATTCTCAGTACTGTATAGCCATTTTCCAATATCAATGCCGATAGTTGATCTTCCCATGGTTTGTTCTAGAATTGCCGTAGAATTTATATCATCAATGCACGAATTAATACAAACGCAAGAATGCTCTGTTAGTGGCTGTGCTTAGTAATTTATTGACATGTGTCAATGTCGCCAACGATGATTTCAATGCCCGGGAAAATTAAACAATTGCAGAAGGCCTAAGATGATTAGCAAACGGTCTAATTGAGTGTCTATTTTATTGTTTAGGCGGCAGCGCTCAGTACGCACTGCTGTATGTCAACATCACTACACATATACGATCTATCCGTCTACTATGCTGGGAAGTGTATAGATATAAAGTTAACAATGAACAGATTAATCTAATGGATGCAGTGTTCTCTTGGTGGATGTAACATGTACCGTGCGGTCCATTGAAAATACCTGTAGCCGCAACTGTCCCATATTATTGTTATTCTAGAATAGCTGTGTAATTCAAGTCATATGTGATCAAATATGTCCAAAGGCTACTGTACTGTGATGAAGGCTGTACTCAGTACTGCTTTGTCAATTGTTAATACCTCCAGCGACAGTTACTCTGCCCATTGATGATACCATAATTGCTATAGGAATAAGATGATCTGCGAACATATTAACGAAGCAGCTATGGTATAGTGTTGAATACTGCACGTAGTGCTGTATCTTCAAATGTCAATATCTCCTGCGATACAAAACCTATCCATTGACCATTCTATGACTGGTGTAGGTCTGCGAGCATCTACGAATAGAATGACCCAATGGATTTAGTACTGTTGTATTGTTGTGATCAATTCCGTATTTTCAATTGTCAATGTCCTCAGCGAAAGTCGATCTGTCCAGTGATAGCACTAGAATGGCAATGAAACCTTGATCATCTTATAATAGGTTGATACAATGTATGCAGCGTTGCGTTGATGGCTGTTCTCAGTACTATACTGTCAATTGTCAACACATTCAGCTACATCAGATTGCACATTGGCCATTCAAGGATTGTTATATATTCTAATTCATACGCGAACAGAATAACACAACGACTACAATGCACTGTTGGTGGGTGTATTTAGTACCGTATTGTCGGCTGTTGATATCTCTAGCAGTCACTTTACAATTCATTGATTATTCTAGACCTACTGCGGAATTGAAACATTAGTGAAGAAATTACTCGACCGGCTAAAGTAATGTGATGATGGTTGTACTCAGTACTCCAATGTCAGTTGCTAATTCCACGAGCGATATTGGATCTGTCCTTAGTCATGCTAGAGTTGCTATTTTATTTCAGATATCATTGGACAGGTTAATCCAACGACTACAATTCTCTGTTGGTGGGTGTATTAAGTACTCTACTGTCAATTGTAAATATCTCCAGTCATAACTAATCTACACGTTGGTTATACTAGACTTGCTGTGGAATTAAGGTCGTCAGTGGGCAAGTTAATCCGACGGCAAGAGTACTGTAATGTTGGCTGTACTCAGTACTCTTTTGTCGATTGCAATACCTCAAGCCATAATAGATCGGTCCTTTTCGCATTCTAGATTTGCTATGGAATGCGGTTCATCATTGAACAGATTAATCCAAAGTCTACAGTGCATTGTTGGTAGATGAACTGTGTAGCGTACTGTCAATTCTAAATATCTCTCGTCGCAGCTCTAGCATGCGCTGACTGTTCTGGAGTTCCAGTGGAATTTAAACCATCTGTGAACAAAATAGTCCAACGGCTAGTGTTCCGTCGTGCTGGCTGTATTCAGTGCCCTCTTGTCGCTTGTTAATATGTCGAGCGATAATCGATAAGGTTTTTGACGTTCTGGAGTTGCTGTTGGACTTAAATCGTCGTTGAGCAAATTAATCCGACGGCAAATGTGCTGTGTTGGTGAACGTACCAAGTACAGTACTGCCAATTGTAAGTATCTCTAGCCATATTTGAACATTACATTGGTTATTCTGGACGTTCCGTCGAATTTATATCGTAAGAGAACAAATAAATCCAACGTCTACTGCACTGTAATGATGGCTGTATACAGGACTGTTTTGTCAATTGTTAACTTGTCGGGCGAAAATGGATCCCTCTTACTGATTTTAAAACTGCTATAGTATTTAAACCATCTGTGAGCACATTTATCCAACGGCAACAGATATCCACTGGCAGTTGTAGCAAGAACAGTACTGTCAACTGTAAACGTCTCTAGACATGACTGTAAAAGGCATTCAATACTCTAGAATTGCTGTGGAAGTTAGATCATCTGTGAACAAATTATTCCAACGGTTACAGTAATCTGTTGGTGGATACA
Source organism: Eufriesea mexicana (assembly GCF_001483705.2). Taxonomy (NCBI): domain Eukaryota; kingdom Metazoa; phylum Arthropoda; class Insecta; order Hymenoptera; family Apidae; genus Eufriesea; species Eufriesea mexicana. The sequence continues at coordinate 252,146 of NW_016909323.1, read as the reverse complement.
CTAAGTACAGTGTTGTCAATTGTAAATTCCTCTAGCTATAGCTGCACTCTTCGTTGATTACTCTGGAAATGCCGCTTGATTTAAATCAACCTGTGAACTGGCTAATCCAACAGTTACAGTAATATTCTGATGGCTACGCCCAGCACTGCATCTACATTTTTGATGAACCCACAAGCGGCTTAACAATGAACAGATTAATCTAATGGATGCAGTGTTCTCTTGGTGGATGTAACATGTACCGTGCGGTCCATTGAAAATACCTGTAGCCGCAACTGTCCCATATTATTGTTATTCTAGAATAGCTGTGTAATTCAAGTCATATGTGATCAAATATGTCCAAAGGCTACTGTACTGTGATGAAGGCTGTACTCAGTACTGCTTTGTCAATTGTTAATACCTCCAGCGACAGTTACTCTGCCCATTGATGATACCATAATTGCTATAGGAATAAGATGATCTGCGAACATATTAACGAAGCAGCTATGGTATAGTGTTGAATACTGCACGTAGTGCTGTATCTTCAAATGTCAATATCTCCTGCGATACAAAACCTATCCATTGACCATTCTATGACTGGTGTAGGTCTGCGAGCATCTACGAATAGAATGACCCAATGGATTTAGTACTGTTGTATTGTTGTGATCAATTCCGTATTTTCAATTGTCAATGTCCTCAGCGAAAGTCGATCTGTCCAGTGATAGCACTAGAATGGCAATGAAACCTTGATCATCTTATAATAGGTTGATACAATGTATGCAGCGTTGCGTTGATGGCTGTTCTCAGTACTATACTGTCAATTGTCAACACATTCAGCTACATCAGATTGCACATTGGCCATTCAAGGATTGTTATATATTCTAATTCATACGCGAACAGAATAACACAACGACTACAATGCACTGTTGGTGGGTGTATTTAGTACCGTATTGTCGGCTGTTGATATCTCTAGCAGTCACTTTACAATTCATTGATTATTCTAGACCTACTGCGGAATTGAAACATTAGTGAAGAAATTACTCGACCGGCTAAAGTAATGTGATGATGGTTGTACTCAGTACTCCAATGTCAGTTGCTAATTCCACGAGCGATATTGGATCTGTCCTTAGTCATGCTAGAGTTGCTATTTTATTTCAGATATCATTGGACAGGTTAATCCAACGACTACAATTCTCTGTTGGTGGGTGTATTAAGTACTCTACTGTCAATTGTAAATATCTCCAGTCATAACTAATCTACACGTTGGTTATACTAGACTTGCTGTGGAATTAAGGTCGTCAGTGGGCAAGTTAATCCGACGGCAAGAGTACTGTAATGTTGGCTGTACTCAGTACTCTTTTGTCGATTGCAATACCTCAAGCCATAATAGATCGGTCCTTTTCGCATTCTAGATTTGCTATGGAATGCGGTTCATCATTGAACAGATTAATCCAAAGTCTACAGTGCATTGTTGGTAGATGAACTGTGTAGCGTACTGTCAATTCTAAATATCTCTCGTCGCAGCTCTAGCATGCGCTGACTGTTCTGGAGTTCCAGTGGAATTTAAACCATCTGTGAACAAAATAGTCCAACGGCTAGTGTTCCGTCGTGCTGGCTGTATTCAGTGCCCTCTTGTCGCTTGTTAATATGTCGAGCGATAATCGATAAGGTTTTTGACGTTCTGGAGTTGCTGTTGGACTTAAATCGTCGTTGAGCAAATTAATCCGACGGCAAATGTGCTGTGTTGGTGAACGTACCAAGTACAGTACTGCCAATTGTAAGTATCTCTAGCCATATTTGAACATTACATTGGTTATTCTGGACGTTCCGTCGAATTTATATCGTAAGAGAACAAATAAATCCAACGTCTACTGCACTGTAATGATGGCTGTATACAGGACTGTTTTGTCAATTGTTAACTTGTCGGGCGAAAATGGATCCCTCTTACTGATTTTAAAACTGCTATAGTATTTAAACCATCTGTGAGCACATTTATCCAACGGCAACAGATATCCACTGGCAGTTGTAGCAAGAACAGTACTGTCAACTGTAAACGTCTCTAGACATGACTGTAAAAGGCATTCAATACTCTAGAATTGCTGTGGAAGTTAGATCATCTGTGAACAAATTATTCCAACGGTTACAGTAATCTGTTGGTGGATACACTAAGTACAGTGTTGTCAATTGTAAATTCCTCTAGCTATAGCTGCACTCTTCGTTGATTACTCTGGAAATGCCGCTTGATTTAAATCAACCTGTGAACTGGCTAATCCAACAGTTACAGTAATATTCTGATGGCTACGCCCAGCACTGCATCTACATTTTTGATGAACCCACAAGCGGCAATTGCAGTATTAATTGAACATTCGACAATTGCTAAAGAATTTGGTGATCAGCGAACTTATTATTTCAATGGCCATGCGATTGTGTAGGTGGCTATACTCAATACTGTATTGTCAGTTGTTAATACCTCCAGCTATGCGCTTTTACACATCACTATTCTAGAATTTCAATAGAACATAAAGCATCAGAGAAAAAATGAATACAACGACTACTGCGCATTGTTTGTGGGTGTTCTAGGTACTGTAAAGTCAACGGTATATATCTCTTGTGTTAACTGATGCATTCATTGGTTTTCCTAGAATCGCTGTTGGACTGATGTATTCAGTGAACAAATTAATACAACGGCTTCAGCCATGTGGTGTTGGCTGTGCCCGGCACTGTGATTTCAGTTTCTTGTATTTGTTGCAATAATGTATCTGTCACCTGTACGATTACAGAATTGCTATAGGTTTTAAGTCATCATTGAGCTGGTAATTCCAACGCAGATAGTACGCTGTTGGTGGATGTGTTGAGTACCGTAATGACAGTTGTAAGTTCGTCGCGCCACTACTGATGTATGCATTGGTTATTATAGATTTGCTTGGGCATATAAATCTTCAGTGAAGGGATTAATCCAGCAGCAGCATTGCCATATTGATGGATATACTCAGAAACGTATTGTCATATGTCATTTTCTCCAACGATACTTGCTGTATTCATTGTTCATTCATCTATTCCAGAAGAACGTAGGTGAGCAGCGGACATATTATTTACAGTGGCTATGGTACTATGTAAATTTCTGTACTCAGTACTCCTTTGTCAATTGTTAACTTGTTAGGCAGTAACGAATCTGTCTCTTGAAATTCTGGGATTGCTGTAGAATCAAGATAATCTGTGAGCAAATTAATACAGCGGCTATAGGTATGCTATAATGGCTGTGCGCCGCACCTTGTGGTCAGTTGGCACCATGGCTTGCGATAATGGAACTGTCCCTTGTCATTCTAGGACAGCTACAGTATTTAAATCATCAGCCAGTTGATTTATTCATTGGATATATCATTGTGAGGACGGCCACAAACTGTACTCTGTTGTATTTTATCAGTAAATCTAGGGTTACTTTATCCACACATTTGCTATTCCGGAATTGCTTTGGAACTTAGATAGTCAGTGATTAGATTAATGTAATGGATATAGAACTGTGTAGACTACTATACCATGTACTGCATTATCTGTTGTAGATGTCTGAAGCGATTATTTGTCTGCTCATTAGACATCCTAGAATTGCTATGAAATTGACACCATCAGCGAATAGGTTAATTCAACGCCTGTAGTACCATGTTGATTCCTGTCCGCAGTACTGCAACGTTAAGTATTATTAACTCTAGCCACAATTCATCCATTTATTAACCATTCCTTATTGCTATGTATTGCAGCTACACAGAGGATAGATAAGCCCAGTGGCTATAGAAGAGTATAGATGGCGACCCTTATCAAAGTATTGTAAATTTTTGATATCCTGAGCGATATTTGATTTGTCTCTTGTCATTCTGTAGCTGCAACGTAATATAAATCATCAGTGAACTGATTGTAACAGCAGCTACATCTCTTCCTTGATGGCTATACTCAGTACCCAGTGGTAGACTGAAAATGTCCCTGGCGATAATTGATCTATCCATTGACAATCCTGGTATCTCTGTAGAAATTGGGTAATCCGTGAATAGAGTTATACAGTGGATATAGCACGAGGTGGGCAACTATACTCAGTACTGCGTCATCAACTGTGTATATATGAAGCGATTATTGATGCATAGACTTATAATTAGAGAGCTTCTATGCAGTCTAAACCATCAGCGAATTGATTAATGCACTCGCTGTACTACTGTGTAGATGGCTACACTCAGTACCTTGTTGCCATTTATCTACGTCTCCGGGTACAACTTGTCTGTCAATTGATAATTATTGAATTGCTTTAGATACAAGGCGATCAACATAAGGACTACACCAATGGCTGTAGTAATGCGTTGATTGCTATACTCATTAAATTATTGTCGATTGTTTCTATCTCTGGCAATAATATGTATGTACATTGATTACTACTGAATTGCTATAGAATATAAGAGGTCCGTCTGTAGATTAAGCCAATTTTTATAGAATTGCCTTTATTCCTGTTCTCATTTCATTATATCTAACTTTTAGTATCTCCTCCAGTAACTTATTCATCAATTGCACATTTTGGAGTTGCTATAGGAATTACATGATCAGCGAATAGTTTATTATATAGGATATCTTACTCTGAAGATATACATGGGTCCCTCTAGACGGCTATACTGGTTTCTCTATTGTCCTTTCTTAATATCTTTGGCGACAATTGTTATTCCTATTGTTCATTCTAGAATTGTTACAGAAAGCGGACCTTCAACTTATAGATAAATACAAGTACCATAGATCTATCTAAAGGTATATACTCAGTTCCGCATTTTCAGTTGTTAATATCTCTGGCGATAATTGGCCTATCCATAGACCATAAAAGGATTGCCATAGAATTTAAGGTGGATACCTTATACCAATGAATATGGTACTATGTGGATGGCTGTACACAGTACTCTCTCTTGAATTATTAATTTCTCTCGCTATAATGCGTCTATACATTGATCATTCTAGAATTGCTGTAGGAATAAGGTTAAGAGTATATAGATTGACCCAATTGCTCTACTAATGTATAGGTGGCAGTACTCGGCAAATTATAGAGAATCGTTAATTTCTCTGCAGACAATCGGTGTATCCATTGACCCTCCCAGTATTGCTATAGAATTTACATGATAAATTATTGAATAATCCGTTGGCTATAATACAGGACGGGTGGCTACACTCAGCACTATATTTTCAATCGTCAATATCCCTGGCAATAATGGATTCACACATTGGTCATCCTGGAATTGCCACAGAATTTCTGTGATCTGTGAATAGCTTTTATGAATGGGTATATTTCTACGTTCGCAGCTATACTCAGCACTGTATTTGTAATTTGTAAAACCGCTAGTAATAATAAATCTCTCCGTACATCACTATAGAATTGCCCTAGAGTATGTATTATCATCGAAGGGCCTAATTCAATGGTTACGATACTGTAATTGTGACTATAATCAGCAATATACGGTCAACTGTTAATATCCCAAGCGATAATTGATCTATCTATAGATAATTCTTTAAATGCTACGCAATTTACGTTATCAGCTAATGCTTCTCGCCGTTTGATGCCATTGGTTGCAGGAATATGCTGTTGGCTATACTGATTAGCGTATTTTCAACTGTTAGCACCGCAGGCGATAATGTATGTTTGCATTGATCATACTAAAATTGCTATATATATGTAGGATGGTCACTGAATTGATTGACCCAACGGCTATTCTAATGTGTTGATGGCTGTACTCAGTACTGTGTAGCTAATTGTTAATATTCCAAGCGACACCTCATCTGTCCTTTGTTCTATCTACGGTTCTTATAGAAATTACATTATCTGTGCATAGATTAATGCAATGGATATAGTAATGTGTAGGCGGCTATAGTCTGTAGTGTATTGTTGACTGTTACCTTCTCTAGATATAATTGCTCCACACATTTATCATCATAGGATTGCTATGGCTTTAAACTGATCCGTCGATAGATTCATGCAGTGGCTATAGTTTTCACTGGAGTGCTATACTTAGTACCGTATTGCTTACTGTCATTTTCCATAGAAACGAATAAACCACAAATTAGTCAACCTATGACACCTACGGAACTTACATGAAGAGTGAATAGATTAATGCAATTGTTATAGTACTGCCTTGGTGCATATATTCAGTACTGCTGCGTTAGTTGCCTATATCTCCAGCGGTAATTGACCAATCTGTGAGTCATCCTAGAACTGCCATAGAATTTAAAGATCTGTGAATGGATCAAACATTTTGCTGCCGTGCTGCGCCGATTGTTGTACCCAGTACTCTATTGCTAATTGCTAATATCTCCAGAGATAGTTGACCTACCCGTTGCCGAAGCTATGTCTCCCATAGAACATACATGATCAGTGAATTTATTAATCAAATTGAAATGGTACAATGTAGATGGATATAGCCTGTAGTATACTGTTCACTGTTAATGACTATAGAGGTGACTTATCTATACATTGATAATTGTTGAATTGCAGTTTAATTTACACGATACCTAAAAAAATTTGTCGAATGTCAATAATACTGCGTACATGGCTACACTAAGTGCTGCATTACCTATTTCTAATACTTGAAATGAAAATTGATATATCCATTGGTCAGTGAAGAATTGCTTTAAAGCTGACAGCGTCAGTGAGTGGATTAATGCAGCGGATATGAAACTGTGAAGGCGGCTATTATCTGTATTGTTAATTGCCTATATCTGTAGAGATGATTGATCCATACATTGATAATTCTTGAAATACCGTGGGATTTAAGTGATAACTGAATTGATTAATACAATGGCTACGGTACAGCGCTGATGGCAATGCGCTGCGCTTAATTGTTAATTCTAGCATCTCTAGGTGGAATTGATCTCTCTATTGAAAATGCTGGAATTGCTATAGAATACTTGTGATTAACGAATTCATAAACGAAATGACCATAGTTCTGCGTGGAAAGCTATACTAATTTCGGTATTGTTATTTGTTACTCGCCCAAGCTATAGTTGTCCCATACATTTATAATTCTTGAGTTGCAGTGGAATTATATTATCGGAGAATCTATTAATTTAGTGGCTACTGTTCACTGTCGGTGGCTCTACCATATACTGCATTGTAAATTGACTATGTCCCCAGAGATAAATGGCAAATCCAATGATCATTCAAGGATTGCTTTTTAATTTATATGATCAGTCAATAGATTAATACAGTGGCTATAGTCATTCGTAGATAGCTATACTAGGTGCCGTATTATCGGTTGTTAATATTTCGCGCGCAAATACTTATATCTATAGACCAATGTGGAATTCCTATCGAATTAACCTGATCACTGTGTACATTAATGCATTGGCGTTAGTACTGCGCGGATGTCTATAATTCCCTGAAGATGTAAGAACCAGGACTGTATCGTCTGATGACAAAGTCTCATGCGATAATTGGTCCAGCGATTTATCATTCTAAAATTGCTATCAGATTCATGTGTTCCGTAAACAGATTAACAAGATGACACTTACAGTGCGTAGACAGCTATACCGGCACGGTATTGTAGACATTCAATTCCTCTATATGTAAAAGATCTAAACATTGGCCATTGTAGAATATCAATAGAACTGAGATTATCTGCGAATAGCTTAACGCAAATGCTATGCACTGGGAAGATTCCTATACTCAGTACCGTATTGTCAACTGACAATATCTCTAGCGATGTTTGAAATATTCACTGGCAATTCTAAAATACCTGCGGAAATTGTATGACGTGTCAACAGGTATATAAGATGGATACAGGGACGTGTAGATGGCTATACAGAGTAACATATTGTTAATTGTTAACTTCTATAGCGATGGCTTAAGTAGTCATTGTAGGTCCAACAATTTATCGGAGAATTTAGATGCTCATTGAATAGGTTACTCAAATGGCATTTTGTAACATATTGTTAATTGTTAACTTCTATAGCGATGGCTTAAGTAGTCATTGTAGGTCCAACAAATTATCGGAGAATTTAGATGCTCATTGAATAGGTTACTCAAATGGCATTTGTAAAGTATTGATGGCTACGCTTAGCATAACTATCTTCAACTGCTAATATCTCAGGCGATAATTGATCCATCCTTTGACAATTCCTGGTTTGCTATGGAATTTAGGAGGTCAGCGTGTTGGCTAGTAAAGCGGATATATAACTTTGTAGGCAGATATACCCACTTCTGTATCGCCAATTGTTGACATATCTGGCGGTAGCTGATTTACAGCTTCGTCATTATATCGTCGTCGTAGAATATGTATGACCAGTAGATAGGTTCTACCAATGGAAATAATACTTCGTAGACGGCTACAGCCAGTAGTGTATATTCAATTGTTACATATCCAGACAGAATTTATCATTCCTTTGGTTATTCTGGAATTGCTACAGCATTTAATTAACAGTGGACAGGATAATCCAATGGCAATGATGCTGTTCATTTGTGTTTAGCGCCTATGTATACTCTGCCAAGCTCTGCTGCACTTCGGTGCGCATTGCAGCACCCCGCGCTGGGTCGGTTTGGGAAGGTGGCGTTTATATTGTTAGGTTCAGATTAGGATGAAACATGAGTCTGCTTTATTCTCTGCGATACGGTGGTCTTCATTACCTTGCTATGCACTGCTCTCTTCTGCTGCGCTACGTTGCGCACGGATATGCTCTACTGTGGTAAGGTTTGGACGTGCAACGATGGATAATGTTAGGATATGAATCGGTGCCATGCGCTGCCACCAGTTGCATTCGGCTCTTTAAACTGCTGTGATACGCTCTGATGTCTTCAACTGCACTACTCAAGTCTGGAATCTGCGCTTTTCGCTAGTATTCTACGGTATTTGACGCTTAACAGTGTTCTCCTGCTATCTGCGTCGTTTTCCTGCGTTCTGCTGTTCCCAGCTGAAGTTAGGTTACGGAAAGCAGCGTACGTGGGATTGGAGTATGACAGGCTTGGAATGGTTAAGCTAGGATAGGTTCGGAATCTATATTTTTCAATGATATTCGATGGATTCTGCGCTTCACTGAGGCCCGCTGCGCTTTCCAACCATCTGCCTTGCACTGCTGCCGTTAGGCTTTATTGCGTCAGGGTATTATACGTTTGGATAGTTTATTTTGGCTTTGGTTAGGAACATATGCTATTGGCTGCTAATCGGGGTTGTACGGCGCTTCATTGTGTTCTGTTGCCCTCTGATGCGATTCCCTGCGCCCTTCTGTGCCCTGCTGTGTTTTGTATCGCTCATCTTAATTAAGCAACCTGTGCTATTTGCAACTGTTCTATGGTATTCGAAGCATCACTTGGTTTTATCCAACGCGCTGCCGGGCACTAATGTGCTGCGCTGTGGTGACCTTGCTGCTCGGAGTTGTGCCATCCTGAGCACTACTGTGCTGTTTTGTGCTATGTGCTGATATTCGGTGTTGCCTGTTGCACTGCATTGCTGTGCTATGTTCTGCAGCGCGCTGCTGAGGTGGTACAACTTAAAAATTTTATGCATAATTAATCGATGTTGTCTATTTCCATGCCGATGCGCCATCCGGTTCAGATAATGCTTGTGAACGGAGAAAACAGTGACATTGGTCAAAAATTCAACGTCTCATTCCGTAGAAGTAAAAACCCCTGCACAATACACTTCCCTTTCCTTTTCTTGAATGTTAATGCGCCTTTTAGCGTAATATTCCAGCTTTTGCACTGCAAATACCGTTTACGGGTGAGCTTCGTGCTTATGATACTACGCGCAATATGATGTGAAGAATGGAAATAGGGAGGGTAAAATCTTGTGTTTTAATTGAGACAGGAATGGATGATACTTGATCCATAGGTCCTTCAAACTGCTGATGGCAATTCGTTTAATGCGCTGGTCAAGCGTGATTGCATTACAATTATTCCCTTAGACGTAGGTAGAGAAGCTATGGCAATTGTATAAAGAGAATGTCGGCATGCAGTTAACAAAAGGAGCACAATACCTCGAACAGGATGCAACTAGCCATTGTAATCGTCATTAGTTAGGTACATTGCCAATGGTAATAATGTTTAATATGATAATTGATCATACACATAGCGTTAACTTATTGGCAGAGCTTAATAATCTTTGTAATAAAATTAAAATATAAATTTATTAAATTCTTTCCAAAATTCGGCAGTATATACTTCGCCTGATATAAGAAATTTGCTCGTATTTTTCAAGTAGATCTTGCGTGGGGTATTTCAAGTTAAGTCATATATCTCTTATATTCCCGTGGTTAACAATCATGGCGAGGTTAGTTTGCTGAAATAGGTGACACCATTAATTAACACAATACACATTGTGTTATTGCGTAATGCATATATAATACGTCCTTAATAGCCAAAGCGCCACAAGCCCTCAAACTAATCGCTAACATCATCCCTCCTTTCAAGCTCAACCCTTCCCAAATAATAACTGCTTAGGAAGTGCACTTTTGATCTTTGCACTCGATTCTGTAGAAAAAGATTCCGTACTCCTCACACCTGATAATCCAAATAAATATTTTGCAGAAGAGAGCGAAAGGGTGGAGAGACGGACGCCGCACGTATCCATCCATTTTCATCCGTGCATCTTCCCCTCAGCCTCGCCTACTTGCCACCAACTCCTTCGTCCCAGTACACTAAACCGCTCATCGTTCCTTTATGCGTTTTTCCTGACATTATGACAGGCTTGGAATGGTTAAGCTAGGATAGGTTCGGAATCTATATTTTTCAATGATATTCGATGGATTCTGCGCTTCACTGAGGCCCGCTGCGCTTTCCAACCATCTGCCTTGCACTGCTGCCGTTAGGCTTTATTGCGTCAGGGTATTATACGTTTGGATAGTTTATTTTGGCTTTGGTTAGGAACATATGCTATTGGCTGCTAATCGGGGTTGTACGGCGCTTCATTGTGTTCTGTTGCCCTCTGATGCGATTCCCTGCGCCCTTCTGTGCCCTGCTGTGTTTTGTATCGCTCATCTTAATTAAGCAACCTGTGCTATTTGCAACTGTTCTATGGTATTCGAAGCATCACTTGGTTTTATCCAACGCGCTGCCGGGCACTAATGTGCTGCGCTGTGGTGACCTTGCTGCTCGGAGTTGTGCCATCCTGAGCACTACTGTGCTGTTTTGTGCTATGTGCTGATATTCGGTGTTGCCTGTTGCACTGCATTGCTGTGCTATGTTCTGCAGCGCGCTGCTGAGGTGGTACAACTTAAAAATTTTATGCATAATTAATCGATGTTGTCTATTTCCATGCCGATGCGCCATCCGGTTCAGATAATGCTTGTGAACGGAGAAAACAGTGACATTGGTCAAAAATTCAACGTCTCATTCCGTAGAAGTAAAAACCCCTGCACAATACACTTCCCTTTCCTTTTCTTGAATGTTAATGCGCCTTTTAGCGTAATATTCCAGCTTTTGCACTGCAAATACCGTTTACGGGTGAGCTTCGTGCTTATGATACTACGCGCAATATGATGTGAAGAATGGAAATAGGGAGGGTAAAATCTTGTGTTTTAATTGAGACAGGAATGGATGATACTTGATCCATAGGTCCTTCAAACTGCTGATGGCAATTCGTTTAATGCGCTGGTCAAGCGTGATTGCATTACAATTATTCCCTTAGACGTAGGTAGAGAAGCTATGGCAATTGTATAAAGAGAATGTCGGCATGCAGTTAACAAAAGGAGCACAATACCTCGAACAGGATGCAACTAGCCATTGTAATCGTCATTAGTTAGGTACATTGCCAATGGTAATAATGTTTAATATGATAATTGATCATACACATAGCGATAACTTATTGGCAGAGCTTAATAATCTTTGTAATAAAATTAAAATATAAATTTATTAAATTCTTTCCAAAATTCGGCAGTATATACTTCGCCTGATATAAGAAATTTGCTCGTATTTTTCAAGTAGATCTTGCGTGGGGTATTTCAAGTTAAGTCATATATCTCTTATATTCCCGTGGTTAACAATCATGGCGAGGTTAGTTTGCTGAAATAGGTGACACCATTAATTAACACAATACACATTGTGTTATTGCGTAATGCATATATAATACGTCCTTAATAGCCAAAGCGCCACAAGCCCTCAAACTAATCGCTAACATCATCCCTCCTTTCAAGCTCAACCCTTCCCAAATAATAACTGCTTAGGAAGTGCACTTTTGATCTTTGCACTCGATTCTGTAGAAAAAGATTCCGTACTCCTCACACCTGATAATCCAAATAAATATTTTGCAGAAGAGAGCGAAAGGGTGGAGAGACGGACGCCGCACGTATCCATCCATTTTCATCCGTGCATCTTCCCCTCAGCCTCGCCTACTTGCCACCAACTCCTTCGTCCCAGTACACTAAACCGCTCATCGTTCCTTTATGCGTTTTTCCTGACAAACTGATTACATCTCCTTTGACATCACAATATCCACAAACCCTTGAGTCAGTCAATTAGTTAGTACTCAGTGCACACGTCCTGGACTACATTCTCCACCGCCATTGTGACGCATGCACCGAGAAGCTACGACGGATTTGGGGAACTGGAAGGCTTGTGAAATCTGTATGACGGTCAAATTTTATACTCGTCCTAACGAATGTCTTTATTCCGGGCTGTCTTTCTTGAGACATTTGGAGGTAGCAGACACGCCTTTGGACAGATGTGATCGCACAGTACGCGGCGAAATGACAGCACAGTTTTCAGATTTCTCTGTTCCTTATATCGAAACTCATTGTACACACATGTCACATACGTATTCGCTTAGTATCTTCAGTCTTCAGCACTGCAAACGGACATTAATTAGCATCTACAATTCTTTCTACAAGTTTTACAGTCTTGTGTGAAAAATCGCGGCAACGAAGTAATGCATGGAGAAGGTGTCAAAAAAAGACAGAAGGAAGGGGATATGATACTTTGAAAGCCTCACTATTATAGTCTTCTGTAAATCAATGTGGTGAATCCGAATCTAGGGGTAAATACTGGTTGCCGTGTCACGTTTATGGGACAAATAAATAAGTGTAATACGTTTTTGACATTATTATTGTTACCCTATATAATATTCTGAAAATAGTAACATGTTCCTGAAAGTTTTTATCCATTGCTTTGTGTAACGCTAACGTACCCCCAAATCAAATTTGTCTGTAATCATGAATAATTCCCATTCACCGAGGTATACGGGCCCGAAGAAATTCGAAAAGCACTGAAAAATGTAGAGCGGACTACCTTGTCACGTAATGTAGGTATTGCTGTTCTATTTCATGAAAAATTTCAACCACATTTGTGTCTAAAATGGAAGTTTATGCGCAGATGCAGAGTGGACGTGGAATTGAATTTTAGTTATCGTTACTTTCGTTCTATATAGGTCTCCTATGAACAATTCCGTCGCTTGTGTTTCCCGATATGAATATCTACATATAGATAAATGATTGAATTACGACAAATTTTGCTGTGTATACTCCCGCATATGTAGTATTTAGTTTTACACCAATTTATGTGTACAGAGTGGTCAGGGAGAAGTGGATTCACAAATTTGAAATAAAGATATTTTCGTGGAATCTAATAATTTACTTAATGCCGCGGAATTATGTTTCTTTGCATTATTAAATATATAAGTTGTCACAGAGAGCAGTTTAGATGTTCTTGAAGGTGAACTGGATAACATAGACGAGGCTTGTATAATATAGTATGCTGATTTGTATGAAACATTGCGGACTATGGAAATCCATTATGTAAAAATGATCGTAAAGGAGTCGTTACACATCAAACGTTGCAGAAAAGTGCATTTTTGTGTTTCTTTCATTAGAACAGAATTTTGTGATAATATCCAAGTTAATTCCGAGGTGATAGCTCGGATTTAGCCTAAATAATAATAATCGGTAATGTACAACTTGCAGATAGTTTTATTGGGTGCTTCAGTGTACCATAAGTGTACCTCTCTTCCTTTTTAATCTATTTTCAATAATTTGTGAATATTGCATTTCGCATTAATTCAGTCGCTATTTCAACATACCCCCTTTAACCTCACACCGGAATCGATTGACTTCACATCATAAACCACAACTATTAAAATATGAAGTAACTTTAGTGGAGGGTCACTTCCTTCAATACGTAGAATGGTAAAGAATAAATATGGATATCCTTGCTGAAACGAATATCAAAAGCAACCAACCATCTGCTATAAATGATCGCCCACGACCACTTGTATGCAAATTCTGGCACGAAGTGTTTGGAAACGAAATATGCTTGAGGAGCAGAGCTCCGACACATGAATTACGCCAGGTTTTAGAAAAGAAGATAATTCTAGTATGATGAAACGTTCGCGGAGCAGGAATTCGTGCAATGAAATTTTGCCGTAATGTTGGAGGCAGGGTGGACGACATAAGAATGGTGCACGATAGATCGGTGTGGAGGATGGAAAACAAATGCCAATGAAGTATCAGCGACACCCGTCACGTAGTATGGGCCCAGCTTTTACAACGATTGAGTTCATTCCTTCCATTCCCTTGTGTATGTACGCGTGAGTGTGACACTCTTCATCTTTCTGCACCATCGTCCACTCTCTTTAATCCTCATTATCCCTCCGACCGCTTTACCCTTTGCTACCACATAGCTGATGCTGGTACACGTGACGGAGCTTCACAAGAGGGAATTACGAGAATAAATGTACACATGTATACTCGTGAAAGGATAGAATGTTCCTTCCGCCTTCTTTTGCAAGAATTCTATAATACGTGGGCGTTAGTTCGTATTTGGGAACGAAGAGCGTGCGAGTGCTGCTGGTAAATATGAAAATGGGAAAGGCTATTTCTGTCACCATCTTGAGTAGTCATTTATGTAGGCATTTCATGAATATTTTATAGCAAGGAGTATTCTATATAATACTGGAATTAGCGTAGTATAAATTGTTTCGATCAGATTATGCATTCTAAGAAAGGAGGCTCGGCGGAACTGGTACAGTGTGTTTAGCACATACATATGAACATAAAATTCAGAATGATATCTTCGCGAAATGAGGATTTAAATTAGAAATGATGTGAAAATGGTAATGTTGTTTACTATGTCTTTACAATATTTTATTGCGTGCTTCCTACGTATTTTAAATTAACGCAGACACTTGTTTATAATATGATATTACCTAAAACGTTTCTTAAGATTTTTGGTACACTGGGGTGAAGGTTGGATCACTGACCTCCGTAGATAAATCAATCTAAATGTTTAGAAATGAAGTTTACTACAAGCCACGTGGTTTTAGATGAATTATTTAGACATGATTAGTAGTAATTAAGAATATTCTCCTCTGCGGCTCATGTTCTTCATAGCATTAGCCAATAAACTGGTATGTTGTGAAGATAACACTAGCGACTACACCTATATCTAGATAATTATTTTTCGTATGAAGGCGGGAAAAAATCCTGTGCTCCAAATAGAAATTCGTCTCAAACAAAATAAAATATATATGTTGTAAATAAAATGTTTAGCCGCTTTAATACCGTTATGGATCATTAAACATCTCCTAACAATATTCCAAAGTATTTCGAAATAAATGTACCTCAAACGTGCGTTAAACGTTGTAATTCTTCTTATTACTAGTGGCAGAGGAGCAAAGGGTTAAGAATTACATTAAGGAGTAATGAGTTGCTTTGCTTAAATGTCAAGTTAAATTGATTCTAAAATTGATTAAGCGAAGCTTTGCTAATTCCCGAGAACTGAGAATTCACTCGAAACTTAAGTCGAATCAGATTTTCCCACAAATATAGAGCAATCGTTTACATAACCATACCAAATATGTGCAGGTCACTTTTCCCTCGCAGATAGTAATACGATCCTCGTGTAGGTGCAGATTGCGTGTAAATCGTTACAACGAGTATTCCATTGAATCAATAACGTACCCGACGTCCACTTCTTGCAATAATTCGTTTAGGGCGTCCCATCATACACGCACAAATATACCCAAACGAGCGAATTCAAGGTACCGTAATATTAATTGCTCTTCCCGTTTCTATTTTAAAAGAAATAACGGCTTTATACATTAAAAAGTGCAATAAATATCGAATTAGATATGTTCCATGTCATAAGCACTACATCAACGAATATAAACGTTTCTCTAAAGCATGGGAGCCTAATTTTGAACCAACGCCATCAAAAAATTTCAAATTAATTGACCAACGCATACGTCAAATTTCTAATAATTTCCAGCCATAAACTACCAATAAATTCATTTCGAAGTTCGGCAATATTACAAGCAAACGTATATCAATTACCTCCACTGAAGCCAGCAAAGGTCTCGCTGAAATCATGGCCATTCGAAAGGAAACAGGTCCTAGGAGATAATCCTCAGTGATACCGAGATCTAGCAAATTCTCGCTGGTCACTGCCCAATTACACTCGTCGGTAGTGCACACGGTAGACGTTTTTAGAGGCAGTTCGTGCCGACGGATGCACGTCTATCAAGCCACCTCTGACACGCCTGGCTAGGACAATTCGGCGTGGAAGGGAAGCACGGAGCAGGAAAGGCGAATGAGGAAGGGAGGATGAGGTGCCATCGAGCGGCGGCTGCGCGGAGGGGGTAAAGATTCCTTTATACCGTTGTACTTCTGCTTCTTTTGGCCGACAACGTGTCCCTCGTACGAAACGACACACTCGGTAATGTGTTACGCTTCATGCACGTTCCATCCATTTTGAGGATCGTTCCGAACCGTTACGTCATATGTGGGTGTCCTCCAGCCACAATAGGGCCTAATTGTCGATAGATTTGGTACTTCGGCGTTTCTCACGCACCTAAACACATCGGCCAGGATGTCGAGAGAAAGGAAAGGTGAAATTTTGGAAGAAAAGATGGAAGATGGAGCGGAGATCACTTTGATATCTGCGGAATTTACAGAGAGTCATAAGGTCGCGGCACAGTGGAAGTTGAGTGTCGTATCAAGCTTGATAATGCTTGTGGAGTGGTTAGGTGTATATCACTTAGGTAACCGTGAAACTGTATACCAAGCAAATGACGGACGCATTTTAGTCAAACTATTTTAGAGTGCATGTTAGCTGAAGACGATGGGTGCTCATTATGTGATCAAGGATCTTGGTCACACCATGCTTACCAAGCATATTTTCGCCTTTTCTTCCGCATTCGTGGTAGAGTATATATTCGCAACCCCTCTGCTTCCTCACATTCTCACAGATGTGTTCCAAGTTTTACTTTTCATGTTTCGTTTATCTTCGAGCCTTCGGCGCAGATAGCTGCAAGTCCTGTAACAGTTGCTTGGAAGCTGACGAAAATTAGAATGTAGGTTTCGTTTCAGCAAATATCCGAACGATAATGTGTCTGAGAATAAGAGAAAGGTATTTATACTTGTTGTAGATAGATTCAACGTTAACAAGGATATAGAATTTATATGTTTGCTCAGAAATTAGAAATCGTCGACTGATTAAAATGCATTGCTAGCATTTGGACCATCAACCTGTAACGAGTACCTAAATATCGTATACCGTATTGATAGCAATTAACTATTTGCACTCTGCGGTTTTTTTGCCGAAGCATGGCAGGAGTTCAAAGACATTCGGTTACAACGTTGAGGATAATTTTCGGAGCAGGAGTGAGAAATCGGATGGTAATTGGCACGTAGGGTTATTTGATTTCATAACCTCGCACACCGTTACATTATATGGACTTTGACATATTTGCGAACATCGAGCTTCAAAGTTTCATCAAATTGGGAATGAAGTGCGCCTATCAAGCGCAAAATGTTAAATCGTTGTAATTAATTTGAAATAGCATACATAACTATGATCGCGGTCGGATAAAAACCTAAATTGCTACAGATATTGGAAAGTGGTAACATTTATCGGCAACAGCGACGTAAATATGTGAGAATGATAATAAGGTTACGAATAATTTCTCAGTTTATTGCAACGCTCAACACTGTATTGCCATATTGCAACCTTGTTCGACTTCGACTCTTAGCTTCACACATCGATTAAACGACAAATACCATCGACTTAACCTAATGTTGACATGACCATATATGATCATACTAATGGTTCGACGCGTTACCCACGGATTCTCCGACAGACCTGTGCCTTGTATATTCGTCCCTCATTCTCCCGGTAGCCGAAATGCTACGTGTACATGATGGAAAATGAGCGACACTACGCTTATTTTGCAATAAGCAACTGCGTGCACACGGGAATTGCGAAGACAGTGTATCAAAAGCTAGTCATTGTGTCCCTTATTGTAGTGCCATAGTTAATATGTTTTATTGTTCTTGCCATTGGGGAATTATTTATGGTGTCTGCAGAGAATTCGTGTGAGTGTTTTTGACGAAATATGTCATGCAACAAATTTATAAACATAAATTCTTATGATTCTTCTAATTTATCTTGTCAGATTCAACGAAGTATATGGAACAGTTTCAGGATGTATATTGTTAAATTAGTATAGGAACATGAAATGAAAGCATAGATTTCCTTGCCGCGATATACAGGTTTCGACAAGTATAGAGAATTATGTTAAATTCGGTGTCAGCTGATTAATTCGAAAATACGCATCGACAATGTTAAATGGATTGTTAAATCCGTTTAACACGTTCAACGTATAAGTTCCAAATTCGGACAGATATACGAAGCACGTGGTTTTGACACACATGTGTGGCAGAAACTATGATTAATGGTGCAGGTTCGCGTAAGGGCAAGATGAACACATGTGCCATTGAGAATTTACGTTAATTAACCTTCATAGCTTAGAATGTAAAGGTTAGTGACGATGTTATGGATAACACTTTCTGAAATCTATACTGGACTATTAGCAAAGGAATGCTGTGGTTAAATTTGGAAATAGTTAAAACTGACTACAAATGTCTAAATCTCGGGACAACAGATGGAATTGAAATTCATAGGTCGTGGTTCCCAATTCCAATAAAGAGATTGATACGCGAACCCCAACCTTTGCAAGAATCGGCTATTCGAGTGATTATTGTTTTATCCGTTGCAACTCATCCCTATGAGGTTATCGAAATTACGTCATTTCTGCGAAGCATCGAGGATTGCATTACTCTCGACTCACGAAGATTAAGTATTATGGAAATGGGCTTAATGTAACCTATTTTGCCAGGGGTCGCTGAATTGCGGTTTTCTTCTCTTTCGTGCAAACACTTTCATTGCTGCAAGTACGATATGTCGTAGACTAAACGTTCTCTTGGTGTATCTAAACTTAGGTTTGTAATTAATATATGTTGCTGAATATTTAATACTGTATATAATTAATCGAGGACTTAGTTTCAATGATGTTACTAATGATATTAGATTAATAACACTAATATTAATTTAAGACATATGTACCTTGTCGCATAATAAGTTAAACAAGTACTTCAGGTCATAAATTTTTATTTCATAAGCAATAAGCTAGTTTTAAGTTTCAAGTTGATAAGTATCAGCGTAGTTTACTGGTAATATATGATGAAATGCATATTAAGACGGTCTCCAAATCCTAGTTAGATTTATGTCTTTTATTCTGCATCTCCTGTCAGTAAAAAAATAGGTGTGGAGCATATGCCAAATATAACCTCTTAGCTTACATTCCATTAAAATAATTTCAGCCCGCTTTATGCCTTCGAAGATCGAGAAGAAAATTTAAAATCTCCAATAAACAGCAAATATCGTAAATTTTGATCGTTGCTCTTAGCTTGGCATTGCTTTCCTAAAATGGCTCTTTGGAAAACGATTTCAATTAGCAGGACCCGCAACGTGGATGTGGCTGCCCAGCGAGACCCAACGTGCGCCCTAGTGGAGCATCATGCTGACGATATCTGTTTCAAGAGATCTAATCTTACTTGGAGCGAAAGAAGTTAAAGCGAATATGCCGACACTTCATTACATTTCGTGTCTTACAAAAAGGGTTTCGGATGTAAATATTAAAACTTATACCCCACTGGCTCATCGACATTATACTACACTTCGGCAGAATCTAATATTCCCATGTTCCCAAATATTTGGTAACCAAGTGTGTAAAACCCGAGCTAAGAAGTACTAAACTGTAATTGTTACGCGCATGAACGAGATCGAGAGTATTCAAAAGACCGTCTGACACACGTATCGTATCCCTGGGTACAAGATAACCCCATGTTCATCATCACGATCTGGCCTAGCCCACCTCAGCCATTGCCTATTTCCCATGACTTAAACGTGAACAAATGAAGTCCCCGAAACAATGAAGCTCCCAGAGCCACAACGAGGGCTCAGAGATGCCTCGCAGTCGGACTGACATAACGTGGACCTGCCCCAAGGGGTAGAACTTAATCATCCCATGTGTTATGACGCTCAAACACATGCCGGGCCAACTACAGGCCTGTACCCTAGCAGCGTACGACTAGGGCTGCTGGAAACTCCCATTGACTTCAGAAGGAACAATGACTCGAAGGCCATCCTGGAAACCGATGCATATTGAGATTGATGGTGGCTTGAATGAGTGTTGAAGACGAGTCGTGACGATGTCTTATCATGCATAGAATTACCGAGTACACGTTAGTACTTCGCGTAGGCTTGTTGCTACATAAGGACGATCGCGATTATCGGGAGAACAACTATGATCCATTTGATAAACGATAGGGATGACAGAAAAAGGATATGGAATAGATGCATTCGCTCCCAGTTATGTAGCTAACCTTTCTAGCATAGTAATCGATCTTAAACCAATTTATATCGACTTATATCTAAACGCAAGCGTCCCTCGGTTTCCAACAATGTCTCCTACCTTGTAACTGGTTGTGTCTTAACGTACGCATTCCTCGTCGCCCAACGATGACTTCCAGACTAATTGTTGAGTGGCCTGAAAGCTGAAAGGAGAATATATTAATTCAACTATAAAACTAAAGGAAAACGGTGAAGTTACATGAGAGGAAATAGAAGCGGGACGAATAGAAACCGCCAACGCTCACGAAATGGTAGGATGAATCCATCAATGCGACAGAAACGGCTCTTCGATGAAAGAAATCCGAATTCAAGATGCACAAACCAACGATGATGTAGTTCGGAAATAGAAATACGTAGATTGTGAAAGAAATCATGTCCGGCGGCGATGTAGATTTTGAGTGGACAAGGGCTATCGACTAGCCAGAGTGCGTAGACTATGACCACAATCCATCTCGCCTCACCACCATCCCACCCCAATGCCATGACCATCCACCCCGCCGACGGACTCTTCGAAATCTTAGAAGCTACTGTACAAACGTAAAAACGACAACTAAACTCGAGATCAAACCAGGGAATTCGGATAATAAACCTGTAAAGTAAGTACGTAGATCAGCCTTGGGATAGAGCTGATTTTAGGCGGTGGAAGGATGATGCACATTAAAGGCAACAACGGTATGTCAGGATCGAAAAGAGAACATAGAACAGAAAGAAGGATGTATAAAAACTAGTCTACCACAGCCAACTTGCCCAAATCTGACCATAGGGAAGGTCGCCTATGTCCCACCGGTGAAGTCGTGGATGTGCCTGGTCCAGACCACGAGGTGCTTCGACCGAGCTCCACCCGGCAAGGGTATGAGAAGCCGCGCGGAGCCCCTTCTATATGAGCCTCAATCGGTTTCCGAAATTGGCCGACGATTTTCGAATTTTGCCGATTTTGTTAACAATTACTTTTTCTCTAGAGTAGTCGATATTTTCTCACCTTTCTCTACTTCTACCGTAAATATATGTTTCGGGTTATTTGCTATTAACAATGTAGACCATATGTTAACATGTTAACCATATGTTAATACGTTAAATAAGTTCAATAATTTGTACAAATTAATAACACCATTTATGGGTTTTCTAAATTAAGATATCCTCCAGTGCACACCGTTATGTTAATTTAACCGTACTACCCTTTATATGTATGTCTTTCAGTTCGTACATATATACTTTACTGTTCTATCAGTACTGACCTTTATCCTAGTTCTGCTTCTGGGTTGTCCCTTCTTCAGAGAAATGTAAAGAAATCTATATTGTGAAGCATATGCGTACCATATAATAAACGTTTTATAGAAATCCAAGAATATTCGTATGGATATTGCTCGGAGAGTTATTTCTAATCTCTCATAGCTATTTATAAATATTAAAAGCTATAATAATTTTAATTAGAGACATTGATTAACTTGGTATACACTCATCTTGCTTGTAAAGCAGGTATGTACCTCATATTGTTCCTAAAGCTTATTCTTGTATAAATACACCTTTTCCATAAATCTGAGGATGCTGGAGCAACTTAGATTTCGCATTCATCCTTGATAAAGTAAACTCTGCAAGAATTACCAAATACCTACCGCAGATTTGAAAGGAAGTTTAAATATATTGGTCTGTGTACCTAGAGTTACTTATTCCCTTATAAAATTCACTTAACTAGATATACGAGAATTTCATAACTAAATCTTGTAAGATGTTTTCGTTGTATTCGTATTTATCACAAATTCACTCTCTGAGCAATTTGTTAATAACATTAAACTTAATAATTCGTACATTTTTTGACCGCAAATTAAATTGGCTGCTTAATAATTAAGTAGCAAATGCTACTATCCTATTGTTAGTTTATAATAGTTGTAGCTCAGTACCCTTATCATTTTACAATTTTCATAGTTAGCCTTATTTGGAAGTAATGAAGCATTCAATGGCAAGAACTTGAGGTCCTGACACCACAATTAACACTTATACCTTTAAAATGTATATACAGATTTAAAATGTACATCAGGGTTTCGAATTAATTAACCTTTCTGTTCATAGTCCACACACTATACAATTCGATTAACATTACTTATCTTATTTGGACAACCAATATGCAATATATTTAAATATACGTTTCACATATACTTAAACGTGGCCAATGGACCAAGTATAAATTTCCAGTTTCGCTTCAAACTTACACCGCGAAGATATACAATTTAACAAAGCCTCTCGTAGTAGACACCAATCAAACCACACAATAATCATCCGTCGGTGTTCTCCTCTATGAAATCTTGACTCTCCTCGTTTTCCTAAAAATCTTTTCGAAAAACTTCTCATCTATTTCTCTCAGATATGCTTTTCCAATATACATTGTCATACACACACTCACATGATGCTCCATCGCCTAACGAGTTCTTACTTCGTAATTTATCCTCGAAATTTAATCCGTCTGTCATCTACTTAGCCAATGACGTCGTGATAATGCACGAGAAGGAGGATCGGTTCCACTTGCACAGGCATAAACGAGGCAGTATTGCGGTACGTCCTCGACGCTACGAGATCAGGAAACGCTAAGCAGAAACTTATCGTTGGTGGCCAAGCGAGCGAGTCTGTTAAGCCTTATCTCATCTCAGTGGGAACAGAACGCATTCGGACGAAGTTACTCATACGCTTTCACGTGCTTGCCAGAAACACGCACGCTGTGGTCCTGGCCTCAAGCCTGGATTGGAACATGTACGTCGAGCATCGAACGTTGAACTTACTTTCCACTATGATAAATCCAATACAAGTCGAGTGAGGCTAGACAATCTGCACACCACTGGCGTCGCTATAAATGGTTAAATAATCTGTAGTTCATTACGCTCCTTTCTTCTTTGAGAAAGTATATGACGAGAGAGCGTCAATCTATAATTTGCTTTCCTTCCTGGAACATAATTTCCTGCCCCGAACAGCGTTTCACTGCGATATCAGCACAATACTGTGAAACATGTGAGAATTTTCATGGCGCAAAGTATTCATAAAATTGGATTTGTCTATGGTACTAATGAAGCAGTTGGCGCACCTTTGGAACATATGCGAACGGGAAGTCGAAGATTCTACGAAACGGAAACTATTGTGAATACACTTATACCTTTAAAATGTATATACAGATTTAAAATGTACATCAGGGTTTCGAATTAATTAACCTTTCTGTTCATAGTCCACACACTATACAATTCGATTAACATTACTTATCTTATTTGGACAACCAATATGCAATATATTTAAATATACGTTTCACATATACTTAAACGTGGCCAATGGACCAAGTATAAATTTCCAGTTTCGCTTCAAACTTACACCGCGAAGATATACAATTTAACAAAGCCTCTCGTAGTAGACACCAATCAAACCACACAATAATCATCCGTCGGTGTTCTCCTCTATGAAATCTTGACTCTCCTCGTTTTCCTAAAAATCTTTTCGAAAAACTTCTCATCTATTTCTCTCAGATATGCTTTTCCAATATACATTGTCATACACACACTCACATGATGCTCCATCGCCTAACGAGTTCTTACTTCGTAATTTATCCTCGAAATTTAATCCGTCTGTCATCTACTTAGCCAATGACGTCGTGATAATGCACGAGAAGGAGGATCGGTTCCACTTGCACAGGCATAAACGAGGCAGTATTGCGGTACGTCCTCGACGCTACGAGATCAGGAAACGCTAAGCAGAAACTTATCGTTGGTGGCCAAGCGAGCGAGTCTGTTAAGCCTTATCTCATCTCAGTGGGAACAGAACGCATTCGGACGAAGTTACTCATACGCTTTCACGTGCTTGCCAGAAACACGCACGCTGTGGTCCTGGCCTCAAGCCTGGATTGGAACATGTACGTCGAGCATCGAACGTTGAACTTACTTTCCACTATGATAAATCCAATACAAGTCGAGTGAGGCTAGACAATCTGCACACCACTGGCGTCGCTATAAATGGTTAAATAATCTGTAGTTCATTACGCTCCTTTCTTCTTTGAGAAAGTATATGACGAGAGAGC
Source organism: Eufriesea mexicana (assembly GCF_001483705.2). Lineage (NCBI taxonomy): Eukaryota > Metazoa > Arthropoda > Insecta > Hymenoptera > Apidae > Eufriesea > Eufriesea mexicana. Next base: position 227,439 of record NW_016909323.1, on the reverse strand, counting down.
GTCAATCTATAATTTGCTTTCCTTCCTGGAACATAATTTCCTGCCCCGAACAGCGTTTCACTGCGATATCAGCACAATACTGTGAAACATGTGAGAATTTTCATGGCGCAAAGTATTCATAAAATTGGATTTGTCTATGGTACTAATGAAGCAGTTGGCGCACCTTTGGAACATATGCGAACGGGAAGTCGAAGATTCTACGAAACGGAAACTATTGTGAACATTCACGTGAAATTATGGTATGAGGTACTATGGGATGAAGGGTCATGCGAAGGAAAGTGAAGTGCTTTCGATAAATAAAAAGCTTATATTAGGTAGTATCTAATAAAACGAATCTTCGAATTAGTTAAAATTTAATTTGGAAAATGCACTTAACGCCCTATGATATTAATGCTGGTTACAGCAACAGTATATCGCTGTAAATATTCATAAGTCGGAAATATATCATTTCCAATATATGCTTGAAAATGTTGGTACTATTAGTCTGTATATTTTATATTTGTTCACATTGATTCTGTTAGATCCATCATAGATTCATCACTCATAAGAATATTACCCATATTTTCGAAATGAGATAATTACTCACTTTCTACGATTTTCCTATTATATTCCCTTCCTTATATAATATCTACATAATACTATAGGTATTTCTAATGCTACGGCATTGCTTGAAAATTTTCGTTGCGACTTACTCTAACGAACAATTCCTCAACCATTTGCACACCGCTTGTACCACTACAACAACTTCGCTGATCAGCAATTTGTTACTTGCCTTTGTCCTCAGTAACCTGTTAAATGAAAACACTGAATAAGAAAGCACTTTATGGAAACTCGCAAACATCTTTAATTCTTCTTGTCGAAAAAAATTTGTTTCTATTACATCCTCCAGTGCAAACATCTGACTGGATTCAGTATGGATGGAATAATTAAAAATGTTTTTAAACATCCGAGGAATAGTGGTTTTTGCTGTTATTGTAACTGACAAGGTTCAACTATGTCGTATAGCCGTTATTGCATAAAATTTTTTGGCTGTAACTTTCTGAGCCTAATTCTGTACTCACTTCGTATCTGTCCACGTATCGTCACGAAATGAATTGGATTTAACCGATTCGCCGACAGATTCCTCTGCGATGGTGTGTTATCCGGTTATAGTAAATGAGATGCAATAAGGCATATCGAGATGTCGTTCTTCTAGCGACACACTCTACCGAGGAGACGGTACATCTCTAACATATTCACACACGATCGAAAGATGGTAAACGAATGTGCATCGAGGGGCGTCATCGTGGTGACATCTAATCACAGTGGTCGATGCCTCTTGGGCAGATAGAACGAGAATGTGGGATGGTATGTTTAATAGAATGTGCTTTTTATCACCTTTTTTGTTTTCCCATTCCGGATATTTAGAAGGCCGTGGATTCGAAGGCCAGTATTTATGCGCGCCGTTAAATTTCGATTGTGCCTCGGTTTTCAGTTATTTGGCAGTTACCCATTGAGTATTAGTGCTTTGTATTTATAAATTGTTTGCCTTACTAATAACTTAATGGAAATGGTTGGAACTTTTATATGGATTTAACTGTCCCACGCGTTTTTTCATCCTTGTTAGATACTCTCGGCTTAGTGTCCTTCAGCAGTGGACTCGAGACGCGAAATTGATATGCAGAAATTAGTGCGAGCGTCTCTTGTTTAATATTGGTGCTTCCGGAATGCAACGTACGTCTGAATAAAGTATACGTATTATATGCAGCATTTGAATAGAGATAAGAGAGCGCAGATAATCCTTCTCTTACATTAATGATAACCATCAAAGAAAATTTTTATGTAAAATGTGTATTTTTTAACTAATTGTGGGAAGAGGAAACCATGAGTTCGTTACATCAACTGGTTTGGTAGCACAGACGTTAAGTTTTATATTAGATAATACGAATTTAGGATATAAAATTGATATAAGGTGTTTATATAGATTGATGATTTCGTATATAGATTGTTCTTAATTCTGAAATTACTTAGTAACATGATTCATTCTTAGTGATATACTGTGTTCAAAAGTATCTGGCCTCTAAGAACACCTAACATATCTATCACACATTTATAGAAACCATTGATGTTAGTACATCAATGTAGGCATCCACTGTTTGATATCTGTTTCATACTGTTAATTCTTTCTGTCAGGAGCAACCTGTTAGGCCAAACGCTTTTTGTGATTCAATAGATATGAAGGTATCACGAGAAAGGAAATTTCCAGAAATATCCATTCTCCTGCAATTCCTTAATTTGATAAATCCTACTTGTTAAAAGGGAATATTCTGATATCTTAACGTAATACAATTAGTATTCTAATTTTGTAATAATTCATTATGGTCATATGATGTTAGGGGTAATAATAAAAATAAATAAAACTAGAATTGACTTATTAGGCTCAAAAATGTGAGTTTGCAAGAAATGGAATTGTAAACCCGTTAGATTGAATGAAACTGCTTTTAATTTACAGTTCACCATGCAATTAATAAGGCAAAAACGCATATTGAATTTCTAAATTAAATGTAAAGGCGTACTATTAGTACGCAAAACATTAAATTTTAAATCTGTTTTCCTGCGAAAAATGGCTCACAATATTCTCCTCCTCCCACTATTTATAAAGAAGATAGCACTTCTTATCGTGAACAATATCCAGAAAGGAATACTTACATCAGACTTGGAATATAACCATTCCTCAGCACGTGATGTTGGACAGAAATTACAAAAAGCTTATCTGGAATATGTTGATTCCGTGATTATTGTAGTTCCTTATAGTCAATTTTCGATCTTGAGTCCTTAATATATAAATCAGTAAGTAGGTACATTATTGGCAGTCGATTAAATGTAATTCTTGGAGTTACTGATAAGTATTGGTGAAGATGTGAAGAAGGGACTGCAGTTATAGTAATGGCAAAAGCAACCTATATTGAGGGTAATAAATATGTTGAAGAATATAAGTATCTGGATCATTGTTCCTCTGGTATTGATAGTGTGCAACAAGGTTTTCTAAATGGAATGCGTTTTCATTCAATTAATTAATAATACATTTAATAGCATCAGTCGATATTTATAAAATTTCTCTGGAAAGAATGTGAATTTCCTAATTTTAATTAGCAAGCAGTTTCACTAAAAATTCCTTGTTTAATAAAAATCTGGAGAAATGGGAATAATGAAGAACAGAATAAAATATTAAACTTCAAAGTGGGATTCTGACATATTTCCTGCAGTGCCAATTATGTCTAACGTAATATAACTTGATATAAGTCATTGTGTTTATATTGAAGGGATGCTGATGTTAGTGAAAAATGAAACCGTCTCCAAAAGGGACACATGAATATATATTTCCCTGCCAACCGATTAATAATATTTTGTTTCGAAACCTTTGTTTCAATATAGTCTAATTTAATAATCTGTTAATTAATCTTGACTCTGGTACATCCTGGCGTGGTTAATTAAAAGCCATTAGGTTGAACCCAGGTTTTCTATGAAGAAATTGCCCCCACTTTTAACATTCAAATATAAACTTCAAGCTTGCGTTCTATATCATATTATTTAAAATACACTTCTCTCGAACCTTTTATTAATTACATGCATGGTGTGTCAGAATACTATTAATCTGAAGAATAGGTAATTGAATTCTCGGTGGTATAATTAAATAGGAGGACACACATACATCATATCTTAAAATAATTCAGCCTCCCTTTCCACCATCTTTCTAAATTTCATCGTTTCATATGTAAAATTGAAATAAGAAATAAAATATTTTATAGCTTAGAAATAACGTGCATACTAATATTACTGAAAATATTCGCAGTAATCTTGGAGTATTCGTCAATACTTATTTATTCTGATTATACATTTTTTCTTTCTTACTTCTTAGATACTAATTGCTATTTCTTATTACAAGGTCTCCAAATGCCAGATTTCCAAATTTAATTTTCCAAATAGGCATCTCCATATCGTATTTGTCAAAGATTAATTACCCCCTATAAATTCAACTTGCAATGATCATAACAGAGGTTCTCCATAGCGATCACTGTATTTCCCAGTTACGCACTGTGTGGTAGAAAAGATACGTCGAACTTTCCGCCAAACTAGAATATGAGTTGCTGTTCTTCATCTGTTTCGTTACATAGAATTAGGGAATATATACCTTTAGTGTACACAATTCCTCATCGTCATTTCATTCCCCTTGGTTAATGTTTTACGCATTGCACGGATCCACTTCTCCCTCGCTTCGCGTGCAACTCCTTATATCCCTATCATTCTTGCTCACTTTACAAACAGACGAATATGGTAACATTCGAAACACCTGTAACTCGTGTTCCGGTAAAAGACGTTGTTAAAGGCCAGCGTTTAAATTGTATTTTAAAACTCACGCATTTGTTTCAATTCCTCCATGTCAGAACAATGCACGTTTCAAAATTTTGAGTTTATTCTCTTCGAATAGAATTCTGATACGAGTTTAAATTGTAAATGATACAAAACATGGATGTTAATGAATATCAATTTCAAATAGTTTTGTTTCGCTTGAGCTGATAGCAGTGTCTCAAATGATAAGTAAGTTAAGAAAACAAACTTTAATAGTATATGAACAACTAAGTTAAACATAAATGAATATGCTATTTAGGGGTATAAATCGTGAAACTAGTAAGGAAAATTTACGACATAAATAAGTGGATGTAAATCGATAGGAAAATGGGTGTTATTACTGTAATTTGTTTGTCATGCATAGGAAACCTGATGGATAAAAAAGTATACGCAGGCGTATCTTCGGCGTGTAATTTATAGTGCAAAACACACTCCGTCATTTTGCCACAGGTACTTCGGCGTGTCGTGTCCTGCAAGGAATCCCGAAACCCATCACTGTAATATGACGTAGAAAACAATCCGCTTAAAATGAACATGCCCTGACTTCCAGCAATTCCCTAGCTCCATCGCTTCACGCGATTCTATTTCCTTTTCACCAACTCCTTGTGCAAAGTGAAGGCGAAAAATCCTTCTGAACGAACCGAAAATAATTTCTTAATTTAAATTAGTGTCATTACATCTATTTCAAGAATTTACTTTTAAAAGGTGAATCGATTAAGGAATGTCATCATGTATTAATGCATCGTTACTGCAATTGCTGTTTCTTTTGTGATGTCTAGAAGTTCCAACCTCAATCTAGAAAAATTGGACTTCCTTATCGCAAGGCAAAAATGAAAATTTCAGAATACCTTACAATTAGCTCTTGGAAAAGTTTGGGAAAGGAGGAATAGCATATTATTGTGTAGAACAGAAGTAGATGTTTTGAAAAATTTGACATGGAAAACACAAGCATCACTCATATTCTCTAAGCAAGAAATAGTCCAATATTTCGCAATTATGTCCAATAGTCTTTGTCCGTTAAGGAACTGAATTACAAACTAGAAAGGTATCTCCAAAACAAAAGTCTGAAATATCCGTGAATATTAATTAATGGCGAAATTGATAAAAAAAATTGAGGTGCAAATGAACTAATACCTTCAATCTCTTCCCGGAAAGGAATTTTCTTCGTTAGGTATCGATGGATATCATTCGTAGCACCGTTCCTTATCCGTAATGCTAGAAAATAACGAATTGTGAATCAGTGGTTTAGAACAGTAAATTCGATATTAAGAAGATTATTTCAAAATTTTTTCTCCTCCAGTCAGTACTCCATTTTCACAAATCAGTTCTAAAGTCGTTGATTGTCCTCAATTCTCAATTCCTTCCTATATAAGGACGATCGTCTTTCCGATTCGTTCCAATATTCCTCATCATATATTTCGTATAATGACGTATTTTAAATTAGTCACATCTAGCATGGTACTTTCAACATTAAGGAGACTAATCCAAAGCTTCTCCCGGAAGAAATGCGTTCCTTTACGGCAACTGGCATACTATATCCACTTCACAACCATAAATTCATCGATTGTCCAAGTTTCTCAATTTTTTCCCCATAAAAGGACTATATTCCTTAACCTTTATGTTCAATAATGACGAATCATGGATCTGTCATATCTAGAATATTGTAGTCCACAATTTCAGAAAGGAACGACGAATCGGCGACTGCGAACAAAGAAAACTTATGAACCGATCAATATTTTCTAGAAGCAAATGGAAAAGTTATTTTGGGTAGCAAAATTATGTTCCCTACTCCGTATGGGAATGTGAAACGTTCGTTAAGAAGAGCATACAGGCATGGTCCTCGGCGACAAAAGCAGCGTCCTTAGAAATCAATTGCGACCGGCACGAACGCGAGACGCTTGGTGTTCGAAAGAGAGATAAATTTTGTCTGCTTTCGTTCCGATACTTGACGTTCTTTCCGTCCTTAAAATAATTCTATAAGTATTTAGATGGTGTTATTCCGTTATTGCTGCTTCGTCAATCTTTGATGGCGCAACGCTAGCTTCCGCTATCCGACAATTTAGTAATTTAGTAGTTTAGAAGTTAAGTAATTGCAACACTAAGGATACTAATTCCGAATGATGTAAAAATGTACTGAATGAAAATACGGGAAGACTGATCATATTACGGTATTGAAATGAAATCGTGATATTAAGTAATATGAAATTTTTGATTAAATGTATGTGAATAGACACTTATTCCACTGTGGGTTTAGCATTAAATGGACATATATTTCATTCGCGTAGATACGAGAAATGGAAGGAAGTATATTTTTCTTTTATTTATGATTAGGTATAAATATGTTTGAAAGTAAAATATCGTGGACGATAAAAACGGATATGGAAATGCTAAATTAGACATGGAAGAATAACTGAATCTTTATTCTTATAGGTATCAATAACATTTGGAATATGTATGGTACATTATAAGTAATTCACTATTTAACTTCATCTTCCCACTTTTTGCTATAACTTCTCTTGTCATTGAGGTTCAATTGAGGTACCTTTAATTAGGGCATTACTTCCTCTTGCTATGCGTTATGTAATTATTACAATATTATAATGAAAATTGCGAAACCTCCCATTTTCCATTCTAATTTTCTTATAAAACAACGTAATTTTTCCCGCTTTGACGAAAGTACGACGTTTAGAAGCCAGTAAACGAAATTTAGAGGCAAGGAAAGCTTGTTTACAGTGTCTTATAGTAATTCAACCTGAACCTGCACCCAAACACGGCATATATGAACATTATTTGTATGTAGCTCTGTCTGAACTAAGCTCAAAATTATCAATTCCAGCAACAGTTGCTGGGAATAGTCGTTCCACTTATTTGTATATCCGATGAAATCATGCTGCACCAGTTACAGTAGAAAATAGTAATTATATTAGTAATATTTCCCGAGAAATTGCTTCTCAACTCAGTATAATTGTGAAGACGAACTTTCAATATCCACGAAACAAAATGGCCATGTAAACCCTAGGGAATTAGCGCTGCAGCAGAAAAATCTTCTTAGTGGTTCCGTCAAACGCGGATCGAACGTATTCATTTGCAGCAGCCGAAAGTACCGCAGTCAATAACATATCTTTAAATCACGCGTCTACTCTCGCGTTCTTCACACGATGAGAGGAATAAATATTAAACACGGCGCTTCGTTTGAAAATTGTTGGAACGAGGAGTCTCTTTGTTCTTTGTTTAAGGACAATCGCCGCTAGGTCGTTGAATGGAACACGCTCGCCGGAAACCATGCATCTCGCATCCATGCAAAAGATAATATGTCTAAATGACTGGAACAACCCCATCATGGAGCACCGTATTCTATTGTTAGTCGTCGGGTCGCGGCGCATACATTAGGCCCGCAATATACAATCGGAAATGCCAGGTCGCTAGCGTTCACTATGCGTTCTACCGCGACGACATTATTACATTCCGGAGTCGTAAACATGGTATTTGCAACTAATGCATTCTCATAAAGGTAACTGAATATCCAGCATGTTGTTCCTATGTTCAATGACTTTTCATTGCTTTCAACCATGTGCAAACGCGGATCTACGCTACCTTAGCCTTTGAGCACTTATAACTTTGCGAGGAGAGGTACGACAATATCAATTGCGGGCTCTATATAAGTGGTAAAGCCGTACACTTGCGTCCTTCGGTCGATCCTTCGCTTGAACACACTTGTGGTGGGCGGTGGAGACGGGTCTTCAGTTAAATGATTGGGGAAGCCTTAAGAAAGCAGTTTCATCTAGAAATTTATACCTGGGCTACGAGTTGGGGAAAATAATACCTCTCTAGAGACCCCAAGGAATATAGTATACGATTTTTGACTGCTAGCTGACTACTTTCCGAATAACTTGTTCCATTAAACTCCGAACCTGTTCACGATTGCTTTAAAGACCTGACAGAATTTTGCTTGCTCTTCTTCAGTATGACAGGTGCGCGTTAATTGAACCGCAACCTGTGTATATTCTACCATGCGAACATTTTAATTAGTAACATGTTGATGATATAACCTTCATTGTGTCTGAACTTACTTGGAAACGAAAAATGGCGCATTAACTTCCATTGTGTTAATTCAGTGGCTTTATAAACCGAAATTGAACGTAATACAAAAAAAGATATTTCTTTATTGAAACGACCAGTGTTCCAATTTTTAGAAATTTTCAGCAAGGAATTTGCCCTGCCTTCTACAGTAAAACAGTGTCAATATAAATTCAATCCCGGTACGCGAAAGTAAGACTCACGATGGTATGCAAACGATATACATAGTGGCGTATGGCGCTAACCGCATACAATGCGACAACGAGTCTACATTGTCGTGAGTTTTACATGCTAACTCTCATAAGTATCTATTGAACTCGCATTAGCCTGGAATTACATGTAGCGTATATTAACGCGCGCGAAATTAGAATGGATCCAATAATTGACAAGGTTTTATTTAGAATAAGACGGGCATGTATGGTGCCGATTGAGATTTAGTAACACCATTATGCTCAGTTTCTCGTAAATATATCAGGATATAGGGCCTTAATAGAGTTCTAGTCGAAAGTTAGTATTAATTCGCAAGTTAAACCTGACAAACATCGAATCCAAAAACGTTCCCAAACGTTTTACTTGTAATTCCCCATTCAATCGGTCATAGCTATGGCCACAAGATTGCGTGATATTACGTCCAATATATGTTAAATTAATTTCCCTATATTTTTTCATATTCTTCTTTCGATTTCCAATTAGTAGGTCAATTAACCTGTGCTGGGTTTAGCGTTAAATATCTGATGACGATGCGTGGTATGTCGGAAAGAATTAATTCCACGAATTAACAACTACCAGAAACCTCATACACCGCTTTAAGAATGCTTCGTCGAATCTTCAGCGGGATGTATCGGAACCGCCACTTTGCCCCAGCGATTGCATCGCAGAGGGCATAATGCTCAATGTGCACTCGGTCGATGAAACTCGTTCTACGGTCTAATTCCAACACCTCGGCGCCTCCTTGCCAGGATGAATGCTAACTGGCGCGTAATGGACATGAGCGACACGCGTTCCCGTCTGTCCTTACGACAATGTATAGTGTCAGCGGCGTCATGCTGCCAGCACTTCATTCTGCTGGTAAACGTGCGCGCGAACGGAGATACACGGCTTAGCGGATTTGATTCGAATGCATTTTGCACACGGTTCAGACGGAAAAACATGAAACCGATCTGATAATTCAACGAGCGGAGATACCAGAACTGGCTACACGATCGATATCGGGGAGTCGTCGGTATGATCTTCCTTGCGTTAAATAATCCACCGGAGATCACTCCCTTGTTGTACTTGGAAATTTTTTGGATTCATTTCCGTCCTATCCTACAGGGTTATTTGATATGGAAATGTATGTTTATACACATGGCATGGATTCATTACTGGGTTCGTGGTTCTCGGTTGTTCTGCTATATACGTTAAAGCGTTATGCATTTCGAAATAATAGTTAGTGTTGGCTGGTGGACTGAATTTGCTGTTTAAGCTGTTATTTCACAGTATTTCAATTATTCGCTGCAAATAACTTCGGACATTGCTTAGCTAGACTATTTAATATGGTTTGGGTGGCATGAGTTGATGCTCAATGTCGTAGCGTTTACTAATGTCTGGTCTATTTATCTATTGCTTTATCTATACGGGAATATTTGATATGAAGAGGTACCGGAAAACTGTTCAGTGAGGCACAAAGCTAACTGCAACGAAGGAAAATGGGAGTAATGCAAGGAAATAAAAATAAAGATAAGAATATTCAGATATGCAAAGAGACGAGATGTGTGCAGGTATAAGAAGAAAGATACTTTCTACTGAGAGGTGCGATATAACAGCTGTTGTATAGTGTGAAAGGATTGGACGAATAAATATAAGGTAGAGTCGATATAGATAACACTAGTAATGATTATATTGTTAACTGAGTGGGTTGCAAAAGCGAATTTATGCTTTTGTAAATGATGAAAGCAGTATCGTCTTGAATAAATAGTTGGAACATTGATTGAGGACCTTCCCATTATATCAGAGCAATTTGCAAGGCTATTGATCACTTTGCAGACAAAAAGAATGCCAGAGAATTCCCTCGTTCCTTCTAACTTTGTTAGAATGCGTGATGATGGTATGAATCCTTATGTACGGCACGAAACTAACTTGGGCTATCCAACATGTCGTGAAGCTAAACGTAACATCAGTTATCGTGCTGTAACTAAAGAGCTCGTGTCCAATTTAAATTAAGGTACCCAGATTCTTAGAACGCTATGCTAGATAGCTAGGAATACCGTTAAATTTGTTCCTTTGATTTATGTTGCTAATTATATTGAATTAACCGGTGTATTCTCATCCAATACTTTGTTATACTTAATTAGCTAGTCTGGTTGTATACCATTCATTCTTTCAAACACTGTTATACTATCATTTGGAACATAAATATTCTTTCCTTGGGAACTATAGGTTATTAACTAAGTTTTTTAACTTTCAGCGAGAATTCATAGTGATCACAAGATTCTATGGAGTTATAAGTTTTCAGGGAGCTATTGGAAACGTTAGGATAAATATTTTATCACAAGCAAGCTTAGAATTTGAAAGCACTCCAACGTTATCTTATATATGCATCTCTCAGCAATATATAAATTTTATAATGCAACTATCCGTATTATGTCACTATAATAGAGTTTAAGCTCGATTGATATCTGTTCGTGTCATTCATGAACGATGAACATAGACACAGAAATATTTGCAAACTAGGTAAAAGTAGATTTCAAAGATGTCCATAGGATTCAAATTTTAATTCTGACGCATTTCATGATGAACGCTCATTTATTTCTCTCAGTATATAACCGAACTTATAATTATTCATCAACTAGTTACATTCCTTTAGGGTTAACATGAACGAAAATAGGTTTTCCAATTTAAAGCACAATTCTCTATACGAATTTCAGAAATTTGGCAATTACGTAATATGAGGTTGTTAGCAGATACCTCGTTCAGTTTAATTCGTATCGTGGTTAATTCGAGTTTATTCGGTCTGCTTCAAATTACCATAATTGAATTGTATTTCCTGGAATCTTATTATATTTATTGAACATTTATGAATGAGGGCAAGCCTATGCAAGGTGAAAATACGAACGGCTCACAAAAGGGCGTATGGAAATGCATTACCCCCACATGGATATATATGACGAGTGCGCAGGTTGTCGGAATTGAATGAAGATGCGTGCATTATCTACATAAGAATTGTCTGGTATTTCCCAACATGATTTCGACTTAAACGATTTGTAACCGAAATTTTAATTGGAATGCTTTGGAATAAATTATTTGTGGCCCACGGCGTGAATAGTATCATTGAACGGAGTGGAAGCGAAGACTAATTACTGTGTCTAAACAAATATTACTGGGACACTATTAATAGTAATCGTTAAAACTTTTGAGGGTAATGAATAAAGCAATAAATGAAGGTGAAGAATGTTTCTTCTGGAGCTGGTATAAGCACTTCAAAAATACATCGAGGTGCAGTTCAGGAAGGAAATATATGGCCTTGTTTTTACTTGTGCAAGCTTGGCGGAGCTAAGAATATTTCCGAGAACTAGTCGTAATACGTGTAGCAATGTGAAGTAACGTACAGTTAATTGAGAGACGGTTTAAACGATGAGGACTATGCCTAAATTATTGAACCCGAACTTGTAATCGATATTCTCAGACGAAGCAATATAGAAACATTAGCAAATAAAGGATATTGGTATGCAAAACGTATCAACCAATAAATTGCTGTCGCAAACAAAACAATTGGGGCGATGTAAGATCAGCGAGTAATTTACATATAGGTATCAGAATGTTGATACAAAAATAATGTCAATCGTAAAAGTAAAGTTCATAGGTTGAAGCCCAAGATGAGTCCATACACAAGTCGAGAAAGGTGATCTCACGTTCCTCGCAATTTTGATATGCTTGTTTAGCTTAAGTGACAACTATATGGTATTAGCTGAAATAGAAGTAACTGGACGTGAAATATGGAAACAAAGTTCTTGTGATTTCCTATACTTATTTCACCGTAAATGGCAACAAGAGAAATCCACAAGAACATACAAGAAATGTTTCGAATCGTTGCGTGTACATCGCGCGAATTTTTCGAAGCACAAACCGTTAATAACCATTGGCGTGGCACTCAAGGCAACAACGTGCCAAGAGGACCATCATTGGAGAGCGAAGAGCGAGGATCGTGGTATGAGAAGAGTGAGATTGGAGCGCGAGAGGGACCAAGCTCCTTCCCACGCTTCTATGGCTCCCTCGCACGCTTTGGTCTAGTCGGAAGCTGTGCATTCAGAAACAGGGCGCGTCGTGACGGCCTTTGCGAGTAGCTTTGGCGCTCGAATGGCAGATGCACAGGTCTTGCGACCTTGCTATTATATAGTTATAATGCCCTTCGTTTATTATATCTTCTGCTTAGGTTCTTATTTTTATGGGGTGCAAGGCCTTTATTGGATCCCTCTTGCCTTCTAGATTCTTTTATTTAGTGAGTCTGGTACAGTCGATGTGGCAGGCTACATCTGTGAGTAAGGATTGGCAGACGGCACAAATGAAATCAAACTACGCTTAAATTGCACGAAGTATCCGATGTTACTAAAATAAGACTATTCGGTGCAGATCTGAAGAAGTAGTAATGCTGTCCAGCAAAAAATCGAAAATTATCGTAACATTCGCTGAACCTTTTTTCCGTGCAGTTTTAAAGCAGTAGTAAATCTTCCCCCGAAAATAGCAAATTTTTTAATAATACGGTGAAACCGCGATGAAACAATACTGCAATTGCTGGAAATGTGTGACATTACTAGAATAGTGTTACTAGGTCAGTTCCGTAGCAGTAAAAAGACTTCACTGCAAAAAAAACAATTATTGTAATGGTTGACAGAAACTGTATTCAAACTGCTCTGAAAATGCAACAAACATATGTTATTCATGAAATAGCGCTATACTGTACATTTTCGCGTATTTCTGCAGCAGCAGTAGGACAACATCGCACAAAAATCGACAGTTTTCTAAGAAATCGCCGATGCTCCTTTCAAACTGCGCTGAAAAAGGATGAATTGAGTGTTATTCGGTGAATAACGTTATACACTCGTGAATTGATGAAGAACGTAGATGAGCTGGGAATAAGTTAAAACAATGTCTGTATAACTATGTTGATAGCTATAATCCGTAGCGTATTCTCAATTGTTTAAATCTCCAGCTAAAATTCATATATCTTTTGATCATTCTAGAATCGCTAGAGAATTAGTGTCGTCATTGAGTAGATTATTACAACGGCTATACTCTTATATTGGTGGCTGTACATAGTACCGCATAGTAACCTGTAAAGCACTTCAGGTACAATTGATTTATACATTGACTATTATAGAGTATCTCTGGAATTTAAATCATCATTGTATCGATCAATCCGTCGCATACAGTTCTGTGCAGGAGGCTATACTCAGTAGTGTAATCACATTTGTCAACGTCCCTAGCTACAATTGCTATATCCATTGGATATCCCAGTATTTGTGGACAACTAATCAGATCGCGGAATTAATTAATTCATTTGCTGTAGTACAGTATAGATTGCTCTCCTATGTAGTGTATTTCCATTTTCCAGTATCACTAGCGGTAATTGATCTGTCCATTTATGTTTCTATAATTGCTGTATAGATTTGATGACCAGGGAATAGGTTAATCCAATGACAATAGTACCGTACTGATGGTTGTAACCAGACATGTATCGTCACTTTTTAATATCCCTTGCTATAATTGATTTATCCAGTGACCACTCGCGAATTGCTAAAGGACTCAGATCAGCAGCGAATTGAGTAGTCCAAAGGAAATAGCACTTTGTAGATAGCTACACAGAGTAATGCATTACGAAGTATCTATGTCTGAAGTGATAATTGACCTATCCATTTATCACACTAGGTTAGCTGCAGAATTTAAACCTTAGGCGCATAGATTATTCTAACGGATATAGCCATGTGTTGGCGCCTGTTCCGTGCACCGTAGTGTCAAGTCGAAATGTCTGTAGCGATAATTGATCTTTTAGTGGATAATTTCCGACCAGCTGTGGAGACTACTTTATCAGTGTATAGACTATTGCAATTGTTATAGTACTGTGATGGTGGCTGTACTCAGCACTACATTGAAAATTGTAGATATATATAACTATAACTGATCTATCCATTGATCCGTCCAGTATTTCAATGTAACACATATGAACGGGGAGTCGGTTAATGCAATAGCTGTAGAACTCCGCAGATGGCTCATCGCGGTACTGCATTGAAGTTCGCAGCCTGTAGAAATATGTGGATGGCTATGCGTGTTGACGTGTGCCAATGTCTCCAGCGACCATTACTCTATCCATTGGTATTTCGACAATTGCTGGAGAACATATACGACCAGCGAACAAATTAGTTCAGTGGCTCTGGTATAGTGTAGTTGGCTACACTCAGTGGTGATCAGATATATGTGAACATCTCAACCGACATTTAATCGATCCATTAACAGTCCAAGAATTGCAATAGAGTTTAAATGTTCACAGAACAGGAAGCTCCTTCGGCAACAGCGACCTCTTGGCGGTTGTACTAAGGAGTGTACTGACGATTGAAGGTATCCATAGACATAACTTGCCTATACGTTAGCTATTCCAGAGTTGCTGTGGTATATAAGTCTTCTGGGAACAAGTTACAGCAATGGCTACCGTGCGCTGTGATGGCGAAACTAATAACTCTTTTGACATATGTCAATACCTCCAGAGATTATTGCTCTATCGATTGAATGCTCTACAACTGCTGACGAACTTGGATCATCAGCGAACAGATTACGTCGACGGCTATTGTATTGTGTAGACGGCTACGCTAAATACTGTGTTGTCATTTGTCAATAGCACTACCGATATTTTATCTAGACGCTCAACAATCTAGACTTACTATGAAGATTAAATCATCAGTGACCAGATTGTTCCAAAGGATATAATGCACTGCTGACCGTTGTACCAGGCCCCGTCAACTGCCAATTGTAAATATCTACAGACGCAACTTATCTATACGTTGATTACTCTAGAATATCTGAGGAATTTATATAAACTTTGATCAAATTAGTCCAATGGCTGCATCAGTGTGATGCTGGCTATTCTCGGAATTGTACTGTCAATTGCTAATTACTCGAGCGACAATGGCCCTGTCCTTTGTCAATTTAGAATCGCCACAGAAATTATATCTTCCGTGAACAGAGTACTCCAACGACTGCAGTGCCCTGTTGGTGGATTTACTGCGTACCGCATTGTCAATTGTAAACATCTATATCAGTAACCGAAATCAATGTTGTACATCCGAGAATTGCCGAGCAATTTACATCACCTGTGAACAAGTTAATCCAATGGCTGCATTGCCCTCTTGTGATGACTATACCCATTCATGTATTGACAAATGTCAACGTCTCTGGCTTCAATTGCTCTAACAATTGATCATTCTACAAATTATGAAGGACATAGATTATCAGCGAAACGACAAATCCATTGGATTTAGCAGTGTGTACATGGCTGCTATCATTACAGTACTGCTATACACCGATATGTGCTCTACTCAGTGATCAATCTCGAATTTCTACGAAACTTTGAATAATCAGCGTACAGAATAATACAACAGCTACAGCACTCTGTTGGTGGATGAAGGAAGTGCCGTTCTTTCACCTGTAAATGTCTCTAGCCGTAACCGTACTATAGAATGATTATAGCAGAACTGCCGCGGAATATATATCATCAGCAAACAGATCGATCCAACGGATACGTTACTGTGACGATGGATGACTTCAGTACTGTGCTGTCAATCGCTAACGTCCCGAGGGATAGTGGATCTGTCCCTTTCCTCTTAGAATTGCTATAGACATTATACCTTCCGTGAACAGATTACTGCAACGGCTGCAGTGGTCTGTTGGTGGATGTGCTGTGCACGATACTGCCAATTGTAAGTACCTGTATCTTTAACTGATCTATATATTGTTTAATCAATAATTGCTGCGGAATTTATGTGATTGGTATTCAGTGAACAAATTAATCCGACGCCTACGGTTATATGATGATGTCTGTACTCAGTACTGCTCTGTCAATTGTTAATACCTCGCGCGATAATGGATCTGTCTCATTTGAATCTAGGATTGCTGTCGAAAATAAGTAACTAGTGCACAGGTTGATGCTACGGCGAGAGTGCATTCTCTATTGCTATACTGCATACGGTTTTGCCATATGTAAATGCCTCCAGCGACATTTGTTTTATTCATTTGCCATTCTGCAATTGCTCGTGAACTTAGTTGTTCAGCTAACAGATTAATGGAGGGGCTATGGTATTATGTAGACGACTACACTCTGTACTCTATTGTCAATCGTCTATATAACTACCGATTTATGTTCTATGCGTTCGTCATTCTGGAGCTGCTATAGAATGTAATTCATCATCGAACAGGTCCATACAACGGCTACAGTGCTATCCTGGTGGACGTAACGCGTATCGTGCTCTCAATTTTATAATCACTGGATATGGTCGTAGAATACATTGATTATTCTAGAATTGGTTTGGGCGTCACATCACCAGTGGAGAAAGTAATGTAACTGCGACAATACGGTTATGATGGCTGTACTCAGTACAGTGTTGCCAATAGTTGGTGTCTCGAGGAATATGGGATCCGTTCTTTTTCCCTCCAGAAATGCTATAGGATTTATATCGTCAGTGAACAGGTTAATCCAATGGTAATAGCGCGCTATCGATTGATGTACTGATTACAGTACTGACAGTAGTAACTATCTCTTGAGATAAGCTTAGTACTAGATGATTATTCCAAAATTTCTTGGGAATTTAATTCACCAATGAACAGATTATACCAAAGACTAGATTACTGCAATCATGGCTGTACTCAGTATTGCGTTGTCAGTAATTAGTATGTCGTGGGATGACGGCACTGCCCCTTGTCATTCTATAGTTGCTATAAAGTCTAAATCAACATTGAACAGTTTAATCCAAAGGCAACTCTTCTCTGCTGGTTTATGTACCATGTACTGTACTCACAATTGTAAATATATCTAGCCATAGCCGAACAGAGCATTCATTACTCTAGAATGACAGCTGGGTGTATATTGGCAATGATCTTGTTAATCCAACGGCTAAACTACCGTAATGATTGTTGCACTGATAATGAATAATGATTGTTGTGTACTGTGTTGCCAATTGTTTATATTTCGGTCGGTTGTGGAACTGCCTTTTTTCTTTCTGGAGTAGCCTGAGTATATTAATCACCATTAAACAGATGAATACAACGGATACACTGCCATGCAGGTTGATGTGGTAGGAAACGTGTTGCCAACTATAAATTTCTCTAGGCGCAGCCATACAGTACGTTGATTATTTTATGATTGCTTTGGAACTCGCATCATCAGTGAACGAAGTGACTCAACGTCTACAGGACAGTGATGCTGTAAATACCAAAGAAAGTATGGATTGGTCAGTGTATGGTACTGCTATGGCTAGGAATATCTACATATGGCAGTACGGTGCTTATTACATCCACCGACAGAGACCATTTGCCGCTGAGTTAATCTGTCCAACGATGATTTAGATTTAATAGCTATTCTAGATTGGCATAGGACAGATCCATTATCCCTCGTGATATTAACATTAGACAGCATAGTAGAGGGCAGAGCCATCATCACATTATTTTAACGATTGAATAACGTCTTTGACTTATTATGCCAGTTCCAAAGCAATTGAAGTGTAATCAATTTATACTACGGTTAGGGCATGAGGTATTTGCAATTGTCGGCACGGTACACAGTACGTCCACCATCAGAGTACTGCAGCAACTGTATTAATGCGCTCAGTGGTGATTTAGATCATGTAGCTTCTCTAGAATGACATAAGATGGATCCATTATACCCCTTGCTATTTACAATTCACATCACAGTACTAAGAACAGCCGTCACCACGGTAAAATAGCCGTTGGACAACTTTGCTCACTGACGATGTATATTGCAAGGCAATTATGGAATAATCTATGTATATTACGGTTAGGGCTGCAGATATTTAAAATTGACATCACGGTACCCAGTATATCAACCAATATAGCACTGTAGCCGGTGGATTACTCTGTTCAATAATATATTAAATTCTGTACCAATTCTAGGACGACAATGTACTGACATTCTGACCCTCAAGATACTAACAATTGACAACACAGTACTGATTACAGCTATCAACACAGTAATGTATGCGTTGGACTACTTTCTTCACTGATGACGTAAATTCGAAGTCGATTCCTGACTATTCAAGGTATGTTACTGTTATAACATGCGATATCTACAATTCACTGTGCGGTATGTAGTACATCCAACAGAAGAGCACAGCAGCCGCAATATTAGTCGGTCCAGCGATGATATATACTTCATAGCTATTCTAGAATGACAAAAGGGAGATCCATTGTCCACCGCGACACTTAAGTTCGACATCACACTCAGTACAGCCACCGTGAGAGTAGCGTAGCCGCTGGTCTACTTTGTTTATTGATAATGTATACTCCAACGCAATTCTGAAGTAATTAATGTATATTACGGTTATGGCTGTAGATAATTAAAATTCGGTGTACGGTACTTATTACGTCCGCAAATATAGCTCTATAAGAGTTGAATTAATCTGTTCAATGAACAACTAATTCTAAAACAATTCTAGAATGACAAAACACAGACGCTCTGTCCCTCGAGATATTAACATTTGACGATACAGTACTATGTACAGCCGTCACCATAGCATTGTAGCGGTTGAATAACATTATTCGCTGATATTGTTAGGTACAAGTTAATTCTAGAGTAATCAATGTATACTACGGTTTATTCTAGTTGCATTTACAATTGACAGTGCGGTACGCCGTTCATCTACCAGCAGAGCACTGCTGCCGTTACGTTAACCTTTTCAATCTTGATCTGTACCTTGAAGCGCTTCTAGAATGAAAAGAGCGAGATTCATTATCCCTCGAGATATTAACAATTGGCGACTCAGTACTAAGTACAGTTGTCATCACAGTAATATAGAAGTCGGTCTACTTTGTTCACTGATGATGCAAATTCCAAATCAATTCCGGAATAAACAATGTATATAACGGTCTGGCATGAAATGATTAAAATTGACATTGCGGTACTTACTACAGCCACAAATATAGCACAGTTGCTATTGGATTAAACTGTTCAATGATGATTTAATTTCAATATCAATTCTAGAATAAAGCAATACAGATTCACTGCCCCTTGAGATAGTAACTATTGTCAACACAGTACTGAGTGCAGCCACCATCGCAGTATTGTATCCGTTGGGGTAATTTGTTCCCTGATGATGTCAATTCGAAAGTGATTCTTGGATAACCTATGCATAGTACGGTCGTGGCAAGTGATACTTGCAGATTAATATGCCGCATATATTATTTCTGCCAGTGGAGCACAATTAAGTATTGGATTAATCCGTTAAATGATGAAATAGATTCTATAACACCACTAGTATGGCAAAATACACATTCATTATCTCGTGCGACATTAACAATAGACAACACTCTACTTAGTGTATTCATCATCACAGTAATGTGGCCGTTGGACTCATTTGTTCACTGATGATGTATATTCCGAAGCAACGCTGGAATAATCGAAGCCTAATACGGTTATATCAATAGGTACTTACAATAGACTGTACGTTACGCCGTACTTCTACCAATAGAGCACCGTCGCCGTTGGATAAATTTCTTCTATGATGACTTAGTTTCCATAACATTTCTAGAATGGTAAAATACAGATCCATTATCCCTCGCGATATAGACAATTGACAATGCCGTATCTCAGTCATCAGCATAGTACTGTAGCCGTTGCACTACTATGTTCACTGATTATGTAAATACCACAACAATTCTGGAATATTCAATGTACTTTAAGAGTATGACTTGAGATGTTTCAATTTGACTGTACGGTAACTATAACATCCACCAGTATAGCAATGTAGCTGCCGGATGAATATGTTGGACGATGATTTAGGTCATATATCTATTCTAGAATGACCAAACAGAGACCAACCGTTCCTCGAGATAATGGCAATTGACGACACAGTACTGAGTACGGCCATCATCACAATGTTGTAGCCATTTGACTAATTTGTTCACTGATGGAGTAAATTACAGAGCAACTCTAGAATAGTCAATTTAAAATACGGTTATGGCATGAGATATTTACAGTTTACGCAACGGTACTTAGAATAGCCACCAGCAGAGCACTGAACTTTTGATTTTATAACTTTTCTCGAATGGCAGAGGACAGGTAAAATGTCCGTGGATATATTAACAATTGACAACACAGTAGTGAGTACAGCCATCATCATAGTATTGCAACTGTTGTATAACTTTGTTCACTGATAATGTCAGTTCCGAAGCAAACATAGGATAATCAATGTATACCGCGGCTATGGGTAGAGATATTTAAAGTTGACAACCCGGTACTTCGTGCATCTACAAATAGAGCACTTTTGCCATGGGATTAATATTTTCAATGATGATTTGAATTCTATAAAAGCTCTATATTGACAAAACGCATATCTTCTGAGCCACGAGACATTGAGGATTGACGACTCAGTATTGAGTACATATATCAACGCAGTATTGTAGCCGTTGGACAAATTTTTCTCTGATGATGTATATTCCAAGGCAATTCTGGAATAATCACAGCATGTGACGGTTATGGCTAGAGATATCTACATTTGCCAGTGCGTTACTTAGTACATCTACCAATAGAGCACTGTTGGTGCTGGTTTAATACGTTCAATGGTGATTTAGATTCTATAACAGTTCTACAAGGTCAAAATAGAGATCCATTATCCCTTGCGATATTAACAATTGACGAAGCGGTACTGAGTACTGACATCATCAAGGTAATGCAGTCGTTGTAATGATTTGTACGCTGATGATGAAAGTTCCAACGCTACTATGGTATAATCAATGTATATTACGGTTATGGTATGAGACATTTCCAATTGACAGTACGGTACGTTGTACATCCATCATTAGGGCTCTGCAGACGCTGTATTAATATGTTCAGTGCTGATTTCGATTTCACAGCGATTCTAGAATGGCTAAATATTTGTCCTATATCCCTGGAGATGATTACTATTGACAGCACACTTATGACTACTGCCATCATAACAGCAATGTAGACGCGGGTATACTTGGTTCGCTGGTAATGTAAATACCTAAGTATTTCTGGAATAAAATATGTATACTACTCTTGTGGCTAGTGATGCTTACAAATAGCAGTGTGGTAACCAGCACGTCTTCCAACAGAGGTCGGTTGCCGTTTGATGAATCTGGTCACTGACGGTGCATATTCCACATCATTTCTAGGACGAGAAATGCAGATCCATTATCCCTTGTGATAATAACCATTAACAAAGCAGTGCTGAATACAACCATCGCCATAGTATTGTAACGGTTGTTTAACTTTGTTCACTGATGATGACAGTTCCAGTGAATTTCTGGAATAATCAATATGTATTACGGCAATGGCTAGAGACATTTACACTTGACATTAAGATACCTCGTACAGATACCAGCTGAGCACTGTTGCCGTTGTGATAAGTTTGTCACTGATGATGTATGATACACAACATTTCTAAAGCGAGAAATGTAGATCCATTATCCATCAAGATATTATCGAGCGACAACACGGTACTGAGCACAGCCACTATTATGTTATTTTATCGGCTGTATAACTTTGTTCCTCACTAATGTCAGTTCCAAAGCAATTGAAGGAAGGTCAATGTGTACTACGTTTTGGGACAGAGACCCTTGCAATTCGCAGTACGGTAACTGGTACATATATAAGCAGAGCACTGTTCCGTTGGGTTTAGTTGGTCACTGAAGATGTGTATCCTACAGCAATTCTAAAACGAGGAATGCAGGACCATTATCCCTCGCGACATTAACAACTGACGACAAATTACTGAGTACAGCCATCTTCACATTATTGTAACCGTTCAATAACCCCATTCACAGATAGCTTCAGTTCCAAAGCAATCACAGAATATTCAATGTATACTACAAATATGGCTAGAGGTATTTACAATTCAAAGAACGATAATTGTTACATCAAGCAACAGATAGATTATGCCTACGTATTAAGTTGGTCACAGGCGACGCATTCCAGAAAGAGAATTGCAGATCAATTATCCCACGAGATATTAACAATTGATAACACAGTACTGAATACAGCCGTCATAACAGTGGTGTGGCAGTTGAGTAGCTATCTTCACTGATGATGTAAATTCCAAGGCAGTTCTAGAATTATCAGTATATAGAACGGTTGTGGCCGGAGATATTTGCAATTGACAGTACGGTACTCCGCACGTCAGTCATTAGAGCACTGTTGCCGTTCCATTAATCCATGCAATGATGACTTAGGTTCTGTAACAAATCCAGAATGGGAAAGGGCAGGTTGAATAACCCTAGCGAACTTAGCAATTGACAACACGGTACTGCGTGGAGCCATCTGCACATGTATGTAGACGTTGGAATACTCAGTTCACTGATGAACTATATTCCAAGGTATGTTTGTAATAACCTACGTATACTATGGTTATGGCTAGTGAGGTATACAACTCACAGGACGGTAATCAGTACATCTACAAACATAGCACTGTTGCAGTTGAATTAAATAGTTCACTGAAGTTGCATATCCTGCGGAATATGTGGAATGAAACATGAAGGTTCATTATCCCCTAGAAATTTACTATTGACTACGCAGCACTGAGTACAACAATCATCACTGCAATGTAGCCGTTAGGCTGCTTTTTCCACTGATGATGTAAGTTTCAAAGTAATTATGAAATAATCAATGTATATTACGGTTATGGTTTGAGGTAGTTCCAATTGACAATACGGTACTCGTTGCATTCACCAATACAGCAGAGTGGCCGTTGGATTATTCCGTTCAGTGACGATTTAAACACAACAGCTATTCTAGAATGACAAAATAAGGATCAGTTGGCATTCGTGGTATTGCCAATTGACAACGCAGTACTGAGTACAGCCATCATCAGTGTAATGTAGCCGTTGGACTACATTGTTCGCTGATGATGTAAATTCCATGGCAATTCTGGAGTAACCAATGCATTGTACGCATATGGCTTAAGATATTTCTAGCTGACAGTACGGTACCTGTTACGTCCACCAATATATCAATGCAGCCGATGGGATAAACTGTTCGATGATGATGTATATTCGATAACAGTTCCAGAATGGCATAATATATGTCCACTATCCCTCGAGGTATCATCAATTGACGGCACAGTACTGGTTGCAGCCATTATCACAGTAATGCAGCGGTTGGACAACTTTTTTCCCTCATGATGCAAATTCCTGTGCATTTATGGCATAAACAATGAATATTCCTGTGGCGGCTTGATATATTTCCGATAGACAGTACGGTACACGTTACGCCACCAATATATCAGCTTAGGCTATGGATTAAACTGTTCAGTGATGCTATAAACACTACGACATTTCTAGAGTGACAAGATACAGGCCAACGAACCCTCGAGCTATCGACAATTGACAACAATGTACTGATTACAGCCGTCATCACAGTAACATGTACGTTGTACTAATTTGTTCCACGATGATGTATATTCCAAGGTAATTCTTGAATATCCTGTGTATAGTACTTTTATGGCTGGTGACGTTTACAGTACACAGTACGGTAATCAGTACAACTACCAACATAGCACTTTTACCTCTGGATTATGTTGGTCACTGAAGATGTATATTACACAACAATTCCAGAATGAGAATCTCAGGTCCGTTATACCTCGATACATTTACTATTGACTACACAGTACAGAATACAGTCATCTTCAGAGTACTGTAGGCGTTGGACCTCCTTGATCACTGATGTTGTAAATTCTAAAGCAATTCTGGAATTATCAATGATATTTACGGCTATGGCTTGGGATATTCTCCATTGACGGTACGGTACATTTTACATCCTTCAATATTGCACAGCAGCCATTGGATTAGTATGTTAAATGATGACTTATATTCAATAACAATGCTAGAATGCCAAAATGCATATCCACTGACCCTCGAGAAGTTAACAATTGCCAGCACTGTAATAAGTACAGCCATCATCGCAGTAATCCAGACGATGGACTACTTTGCTTACTGATAATATAAATTCGGAAGTGATTCTAGGATAACACATATATAATGCGATTACGGCTAGTGATATTTATAACTGACAATACGGCATTTAGTACATCCTCCAACAGATAACTGCTGCTGACGGATTAATCTGTTCACTTACGATGTATAATCCACAGGAATACTTGAAGGAGGAAAGCAGGTCCATTATTATCCGAGATACTAACGAGTGACAAAACAGCAGATATCATCTCAGTATTTCAGGCGTACAATAACTTTGATCACTGACGACGACAGTTCCATAGAGATTCCGGTTCAATCCTTATATACCGCGGCTATGGAATGAAGCATTTCCAGTTGACTGGATGGTACTTATTACATCCACAGATGTAGCACAGTACACGTTGGGTTAATCTCTTCAGTGGCGGTTTAAATGCAATATTCATTATAGAATAATAAATTACGGATCCACCGACTCTCGAGAAATAAACGATTGACAAAACTCTACTGATTACTGCCGTCATCACATGCTTCCAGCGGCTGAATAGTATTTTTCACTGATAATGAAAGATGCAAAACAATTCCAAAATAATCAATGTATACTACGGTAATGGCATGAGATGTTTCCAAACGACAGCACGTTACTTAATAAGTTCTACAGCAGAGCAATGAGGCCGCCGTATTAACGTGTTCCATGATGATTTAGACTGTATAGCAATCCTAGAATGGCAAAGGACTGTTCCGTTATTCCTCGAGATAATAAGAATTGTCAACACCGCACTGTGTACAGCAATCTTCACAGTAACGGTGCCGTTGGCATACTTATCTCACCATTGATGTTAATTCGAAGGAGGATCTCGAATTTCCAATGTATAGTGCGGTTATGTCTAGTGATGCACACAATTAACATTACGGCGTTTAGTACATCTAAAAACAGAGTGCTGCTGCCGTTGGATAACTCTGTTCACTGATGATGTAAATCCGACAGCAATTTTAAAGCAAGAAATGCTGATCCATTATGCCTCGAGGTATTATCAATGGATAACACACTACTGAGTACGTCCATCATCGCAGTAATGCAGCAGTTGGACTACTTTCTTCGCTAATGCTGTAAATTCCGAAGCAACTCCAGAATTAACTCTGCTTTGGTACGGTTATGCCTAGAGATGCTGACACGTGACAGCACTGTACTACGTACATCTATCAGTAGAGCACAGCAGCAGCTGTGTTATTCCGTTCAATGATAACACCGATTTCGTAGAAACCCTAGGAAGACAAGAGACTGACCCATTAGGCCTCCGGATATCTGCAATTGACAACACAGTACTGACTTCAGCCATGGTCAGTGTACTGTAGCCGTTGTACTACTGTGTCCGAATAGGATATAAATTCCAAAGCAATTATGTAATATTCAATGTATTTTTCCGCAATGCCTTATGGTATCTTCAACATTCAGTGCGGTACATATTACGTCCACCAGTATAGCAATATAGTAACTGGATTAAACTGTTCAATAATGATTTAAATTCTCTAACATTCCCAGAATGACAAGATACTCATACACTGTACCTCGAGATATAAACAGTTGACAAACGGTACTGATTACAGCCATCATCATAACTTTCAAGCGGCAGAATAACATTTTTCACTGATAACGACAGCTGCAAAGCAATTCCAAAATAGTCAATGTATACAACGGTTATGGGTAGAAATATTTCCAACTGACAACGCGGTACATAGTAAACCTAACAGCAGGGCAATTCAGACTCCGTATCAATAAGTTCACTGATGATATAAATTCGATAACAATACTAGAATGACAAGATGCTGATCGACAGACACTCGAGATATTATCAATTGACGACAAAGTAATGTGTACAGGCATCATCACAGTATTGTAACTTAGAATAATTTGGTTCACTGATACCGTCAGTCCCAAAGCAATTCTGGCATAATCAATGTATTGTACGGTTATGGCTTGAGATACTTCCTACTGACTGTACGGTACTTGTTACATCCACCATTATATCTCTGTAGAAGTGGGATTAAACTGTTCGATGATGATATAAATTCGATAAAAATTCGAGAATGGCATAATACAGGACCACTATCCCACGAAATATCAACAATTGGCAGCACAATACTGATTACAGCCATTATCGCGGTAATGCAGCTGTTGGACGACTTTGTTCACTCATGATGTAAATTCCCGCGCAGTTATGGTATAGTCAATGTATATTACTGTTGTGGCTTGAGATATTTCCTATTAACAGTACAGTACTTATTACGTCCAACTATATAGCAGTATAGGCAATTGATTAAGCTGCCAAGTAATGACCAAAGTTCTACAGCATTCCTGTAATGACAAAATACGGCACCACGAACTTTCGAGGAGCCAACAATTGACAACAATGTACTGTTTACAGCCATCATCACGGTACTATATATACAGGGCTACTTTCCTCATGCATGATGTATGTACAAACGCGATTCTCTTATAGTTAATGTATTGCACGGTTACGGCCAGAAATATTTCCAAATGACATTACTGCATATAGTACATTTACAAACAGAGCACTATTGTCGTCCGACCAACCTGTTCGCCGATGATGTATATCCTACATGAATTCTAGAACGAGAAATGCTGGTCAATTGTCCCTCAAGGTATTAGCAATTGACAAGAGAGTACTGAGTAGAGTCACTTTCACAGTGCTGCAGACGTTGTGGCCCTATGACCACTGATGCTTTAAGATCTAAAGCAATTCTGAAATTATCAGCGCTTATTGCGGTTATGGCTTGAGATGTTTCCAATTGTAATTAGAGAACATATTATATCCACCAATAAAGCACAGTATCCGCTGGATTAAAATGTTCAGTGATGATTCAACTTCTGTGACAATACAATAGTGTCAAAATACTGATCTACTGTCACTCTAGGTATTAACCATTTACGGCACAGCACTGAGTACTGGCATCGTCACAGTGGTGTAGCCGTTGGACTACCTTGTACAATAATAACTATAATTCCAAAGAAATTATGGGGTAATGAAGGTATCGTACGGTTTTGGCTTTTGACATTTCCAACTGACAGTAGAGTACTTATTACGTAGATCAATATAGCACTGTAGCAGATGTATTAAACTGTTCAATGATGATTTAAGTTTAATAACCATTCTGGAATGAAGAAACACTGGTCCACTGCCCACGAAGTGCAAGCAATTGGCGACACAGTGCTGCGTACAGCAATCTTCACAGTGCAGTATAAGTTGCACCATATTTCGGCTGATGGTGGAAATTGTAAAGCAATTCTATAATAGCACGGTTACAGCTTTGGATATTTACAATTGATGGTACGATGCTGGTTACATCCTCCAGCAGAGCATTGTAGACGGTGGATTAATCTGTTTAATGATGACTTAGGTTCCGCAGTAATTATAGGATGACACAATTCATATCCATTATCCCGCGCTACGTTAGGAACTGACAACAGAATACTGAGTGCAGCCATCGTCTCAGTACTGTTGCCGTTGTGCTACGTTGTCCATTGATGATGCAAATTCCAAAGAAATTCTGGAATACTCAACGCTTATTACTGTTACGGCTTGGGACATCTGAAATGGACAGAACGGAACCTATCACATCTACCTACAGAGCTCTGTTTCAGTTAGACTTATCTGTTCACGAATTACTTGCGCTCTGCCGCTGCTCTAGAATGACAAAAGACAAATCCATTATCTGGCGTAATATTGAAAATTGACAACACAGTACTGAGTACAGCCACCATTACCGTAATGTACCCTTTGGTATACTACGTTCACTGATGATGTAAATTCGAATGTGACGCTAGAATGACATGCTTGCAGTGCGGTTGTGACTAGTGATATTTACAATTGACAATACGGCAATTTATACTTCTTCCAAGAGAGCACTGTTGCCGTTGGGATAATCAGTTCACTGAGAATGTATAATCTGCAGCAATTCTAGAACGAAAAATGCAGATCCACTGTTCCACGAGGTAGTAACATATAACATCACAGCACCGAGCACAGTCATCATTACAGTATTGTTGACGTTCAGTGACTTTGACCACTGATGATGAAAATTCCAGTATGGTGCACATTACATCCACCAATATATAATTGTGGCCGTTGAATTATAAATTTCAATGATGATACAAGTCCTTCAACATTTCTAGAATGACAAATGCGGGTCCAATCTTCCTTGAGACATTAACAATTGACAACATTGTACTGAGTACAGCCATCATCACAGTAACGATTACGATGGGCTACTTTGTTCGCTGATTATGTAAATTCGAAAGCGATTCCAGTATGACATCTGTATTGTGCGGGTATGCTCAGTGATACCTACAATTAGCAGTAAGGCATTTACTACGTCTTCCAGCAGACCTACGTTGCTGTCGGATAGATCTGCCCTCTTATGATGTATATTCTGCTGCAACTCTTGAATGAGAAATGCAGATCCATTATCCCTCGAGAGATTAAAGTATGAAGAACACAGTACTGAGTGCAGCCACCAAAACCGTATCTTAGCCGTAGAATAATATTGTTCACTGATGATGTAAGTTTCAAAGCAATTCTAGGGTGATTTATGTATTTTACTGTTGTCTTGAGCTACTTGCAATTGACTGTACGGTACTAATTACATGCACCAATGTAGCACAGTCGTCGCTGAATTATTCTGATCATTGATGATGTGCATTCTATAACAATTCTGGAATTACAAGATACATGTCCAATCTTCTCCCAGTTATTCACAATTTACATCACAATCCTGAGTGCACCCAACATCTCAGTAATGTAGCCGTTGGACTGCTTCGTCCACTAGTAATATAAGTTGGAAAATGATACTAGAATAACCTATGCATTGTGCGACTATGCTTAGTGGCATTTACAATTAACAGTACGGCATATTCTAATTGTTGCAACAGACCTACGTTGCTGTCTGATTGATCTGCTTTCTTATGATGTACACTCCACAGCAATTACAGGACGAGAAAAGCAGGTCCAATATCCCTTGAGACATGAACAAATGACGACAAAGTACAGGGTACAGACATCATCACACCATTGTAGACGTCGAGTAACATTGTTCACTAATGATGTAAATTCCACCACAATTCTAAAATAATCAATGTATATTACGGTTGCCCTCAGATGTTTCAAATGACAGTACAGTACATATTACCTCCACCAATATAGCATAGTAGCCGTTTGGTTATTCTGTTCAATGATGCTTTAAATTCTGTAACAATACTAGAATGACAAAGTAAACATCCACTGACCCTACAATTATTAGAAGTTTACAACATAGTACTGAGTACAGCGAAAATCAGATATATATAGCCGCCATACTAAATTGTACTCTAATAATGTAAATTCGAGGGTGACGCTAGAGTAACCTATGCTTAGTGTGACCGTGTCCAGTGATATATACAGTTTACAGTACGGCATTTAGTACATCTCCCAACAGTTCACCGTTGTCGTTGGATTAGTCTGTTCATTGATAGTGTATATTCCGCAGCAAATCTGGAACGAGAAATGCAGGTGAATTAAGCCTCTAGAAATTAATAAATGACATGGCAGTGCTGATTACAGACATCATCACAACACTGTAGACGTTGTATAATTTTGTTCAGTGATGATGATAGTAGCAAAGCAATTCTAGGGTAATCTATGTTTATTACCATTGTCTAGAGACATTTCCAATTCACAGTGCGGTACTTATAACATTCGCCTATACGCCACAGCATCCGCTGCAATAATTTGCTCAATTTTTATGTAAACACTACAAAAATTCTAAAACGGCAAAATACAGATCCACTGACCCTCGAGATATTAGCAATTTACAACACAGGTCTGAGTACAAGCACCAGCACAGTAATGTGGCCGTTGGGCTACAGTGCTCACTGATAATGTAAATTCGAGGGTGGTTCTATAATAATATATCTATTGTGCGGTTATGGTTAGTGCTATTTACAATTGAGAGTACGGCATTCGTTACATCCTGCAGTTAATCACAGTTGCCGCTGTGTTAATCTGCTCGCTGATGTTTTGTGCCCGCAGTAATTCTAGTGCGAGAAATGCAGAAAAATCATCCTTCGAGGTATTAGCGAATGATAACACAGTACAGAGTACAGCCATCTCCGCAACATTGTAGCCGCTGAATAATTTTGTTCATTGATAACGTAAATTCCAAGGCACTCCTAGAGTAACATATGTACGCTTCGGTTGTCTTGGGATATTTCTAATTGACGGTACGGTACTTATTAAGTCCGCCAATGTAGCACAGTAATCGTGTGATCAATCTTTTCAATGACGATGTTAATCCCATATCAATCCTTGAATAACAAAGTACATATCCGCTGACACTCGAGATATTAACAATTGACAACACAGTAGTGAGTACAGGCACCATCACACTAATGAAGCCGCTGGGCTACTATGTTTACTGATAACGTAAATTGGAACGTGATTTTAGTATAACCAATGTATTATTCTGTTTTTTCTAGTGATATTTACAGTTGACAGTACGGCATTTAGTACGTCTTCCAAAAGATATCACTGCTGCCGCTGAATTAATGTGCCCAGTGATGGTGGATACTGCACGGCAATTTTTGAGCGAGAAATGCAGATCCATTATCCCTCTATGTTGCCCTCTTATGATGTATATTCTGCTGCAACTCTTGAATGAGAAATGCAGATCCATTATCCCTCTATATGAGGACTATTGGCAACACCTTACTGAGTGGAGCCGTCATCACAGTATTGTAAGTGTAGGGTAACCTTGTCCAATTATAATGTCATTTCCATAGCAATTCTTGAATAATATAAGTATACTACGGTTATGGCTGGATATATTTACTGTTGACACAGCGCTACCTACTACTTCCACAAATATAGCACAGTAGCCGTTGTATTACACAGTTCAATGTTAGTTTAAAACATATAACAGTCCTAGAACGGCAAGATACTTTTCCACTGACACTCGTGATAGTAACAATTGGCGACACAGTACTGAGTACAGCCACCACCACACACATGTACACGTTTAATTACTTTGTTCACTGGTGATGTGTATTCAAATGTATTTCTAGGACATCATATGCATATTGCGGTTATGTCTAGTGACACATACAATAGTCAGTGCGGCGATTAGTACATCCACCAAGAGGGCACTGCCGTCGTTGGATTAATCTGTTGACTGATTATGTCTACTATACAGAAATACAAGAACGAGAGATGCAGATCCATTATCCCCAGAGAAATTAGCAGGTGAAGACACAGCACTGAGTACAGCCACCATCACTGCGATGTAGGTGTTGGACTACATTATTCACTGATGACGTAAGTTCGACAGCAATTCTGGAGTAATCACTGAATGTCGCGTTCTTGCATTGAGATACTTCCAATTAAGAGTACAGAACTTATTACACCCACCATTAGAGCACTGCAGCCGCTGTATTAATCTGTACAATGATGATATTGTTTGCCTGGCAACTATAGAATGGCAAATGACATGTCCATTATCCCTCAAGATGTTTGCACTTGACAGCACAGTAATGAGTGCAGCCATCATCAGAGCAATGTAGCCGATGGACTACTTATACCACTCATTATGTATGTACCAGAGCAACTGTGGTATAACCAATGTATATTACGGGTGTGGCTTGAGATATTTGAAATTGACAGTACGGTACTTACCACATCGACCAATATAGTACATTAGGCGATGGATTAATCTTTTCTGTGACGATAAATATCCTACAACGACTCTAGAATGACAAAATACAGGACCATGGTACTTCGAGGTACGAACAATTGACAACACTGTACCGAGTACAGCCACCGTCAAAGTAATTTTGACGTCGGACTGATATGTTAACTTATGACACAGATTCCGAAGCAACTCTACAATAACCTATGCACACAACGGTTATATCTAGTGACATTTACTATTCACAGTACTGCAATTACCACCTCTACCAACAAAGCACGTTTGCCGTTGGATTGATCTGTGGAATGATTATATAAACCCTACGGCAATTTCAGAATGACAAAATACAGGTACACCGTCCATCTATATATCAACTCAGATGACCTAAATTCGGAAGACATTCTATAATAATGAATTTATGGCACGGTTATGGCTCGAGATATCTCCAATTGGCAGGACTGACCTTGGTATTTCCGCCAGCAGTGCAGTGCTGCCGATGTATTAATCTGTACACCGATGATCAATATTTTATGAAGATCCTGGAAGGACCAGAGTCAGGTCCATTATACATCGAGATACTAAAAATTGGCATCACATTACCGAGTATAGCCACCACCTAACTACTGTAGGCGATGGTCTTCTTCGTCCACTCGTGATGTACATTCCAAGGTAATTCTGGAACAATCATTGTACATTACGGTAACGGCTTCAGATATTTCCATCTGTCAGTGCGGTACTTAATACAATCATTAATTTAGAACTCCATCGTTGGATTAATCCGTTCAATGACGATATAAATTCCATAACACTATGATAGTAACAAAATGCTTACCCACGCACCTTCAATACAATCACAAGTAACGACAAACTACTGAGTACAGCCTTCGTCACAGTACTGATACCGTTGGGATGCTTTGGTCATTTATGATATAAGTACGAAAAAGATTCTAGAATGACATATCTATAGTGGGGTTCTGGCTAGTGACTCTCTGCTATAGATAGTACGGCGCTCAGGACATCCACTAAAAGAGCACTTTTGCCGTTGGATTTATCTATTCACTGATGACACATATAAAACGGCATGTCTAGAACGATAAATGCAGATCCATTATGCACCGAGTCATTAGCGATTGAAAACACAGTATTGAGTACATCGCTCGTCACAGTAATTTAGCCGTTGGTCCACCTTCTTCAGTGAAGGCGTAAATTCGAATGTGACTCCAGAATAGTAAATATATGGTTTGTTTGTGGCTTGAGATGTGTCCAACTGATAGTACGGTCCGCAACAATTCCACAAGCAGAGCACTGATGCCGCTGTATTAATCTGTCGGGTGGTGGTTAATATTACATAAATGTTCAAGAGGGACAAATGTCAAATCCATTGTCCCTCGAGATATTAACAATGGATAACACATAACTGGGAGCAGCCATCATCCGACTACTGTATCTTTTGCACTAACGTGTGCACTCACGATGTAATTTCCAAGGAAATTGTGTAGCAGTCTATGTATAGTTCCATTATGGATATAGATATTTGCAACTGGCAGTACGGCACTTTCTACGCCCACGGATATAGCACTGTAGCCGCTGGAATAATGTGTTGATTGATGACATAAGTCCCGTAGCAATACTGTAATAGCAAAGTACACATCCACAGAGCCTCGAAACAGTAGCGATTGACGACAAGCTGCATAGTACGGCTATCATCACAACTATGCAGCGGTTGTACTACATTGTTCGCTGATGATGTAGAATCCAAAGCAATTCCGCAATAATCAATGTATAGTATGGTTATGGCTAGAGATATTTCCATCTGACAGCACGTTGCCTAGTAAATCCACCAATATAGCACTTTATAGGTAGGAAAAGCTTCCTCTGTGATGACATTGTTTTTGTATCCATTCTGGGCTGCGAAATGAAGGTCCATTATCCCTCGCGATATTAGCAATTTACAAAACAGTACTGAGTACAGCTTTCGTCGCAGTATTATTGCCGTTGGACTACTTTGTTCACGGATAATGTGTATTCGAAGGTGAATATAGAATAATCAATGTATATTACTGTTCTGGCTTCAGACAATTCCAATTAATAGTGCGGTAAATGCTAAATCCACCGACACAGCAATATAGTCGTTTGATTAATTCGTTCAATGACGATTATATTCTATAACGATACTATACTGGCAAAATACAGATACATACACCCCTGAGAAATTAGCAGTTAACAACACAGTACTGAGTACAACCATCATCACTATACCGTAGTCATCTAACTACATTGCACACTGATGATATAAGTACAAAAGATACCCTGGAATATTCAATGAACGTTACGCTTATGACTTGGGATACTTCCATTTGTCAGTACGGTACTTAGTAAATCCGCCAATATAACATCTTAGGCGCTGTATTTATCTGCTTAGTGATGACAAAGTATATATAAATATTCTTGAATGACAAAAGACAGATCCATTATACTTCGAGTATTATGCAATTGACAACACATTACTCATTACGGCCATCATCGCGGTACTGCAGCAGTTGGGATAGCTTGTCCACTGATGTTGCAATATTGCAATGGATACCTGGAATAATCATTGCATCTTATTGTTACGGCGTGCGAAATTTCCAGTTAAAGATGCGGTACTTGTTACAACCACCAATATATCACCCTAGCCGTCGGATTAATCCGTTCAATGATTACTTAAGTCCTATAACAATTCTAGTGTGGGAAAGTACATATTCTGCCACCCTCAAGATACTAACAAATGACAGCACTGTTTTGAGTACAGCCAACATCACTGCACCCTTCACGATGGATTACTTTCTCCACTGTCGATGTAAATTCCAATGCAATTCTGGATTAGTCAGTGTATAAAGCGATTGTGGCATGAGGTATTTCCAATTGTGAGCACGGCTCTTGTTACATCCACCATTACAGCACTCTTACCGTTGGATTAGTCCTTTCACAGATGACGTGTGTTCTACAGAAGTTCTAGAACGAGAAGTGCAGATCCATTATCCCTCTAGATATTAACTATCGATAAAACTCTACTGAGTACTGCCGTCATCACAGTACTGTGGCCGTTGAAATGCTTTGTTCATTCATGCTGTAAATTGGAAAGCAATTCTGTGATAGTCAACATACGTCACAGTTATGGCTTAAGATATTTCCAACAGATGGTGCAGTACTTATAACATATTCCAATGTAGCACTGTAGACGTTTGATTGACATGTTCAATGTTTATTTAAATACACTAACTATACTAGAATGACAAAATACATACCCAGTGGCCCTCGAGATATTAACAATTGACAACAATATTCTGAGAACAGCCATCATTACAGAACTGCAGTCGCTGGACTGCTTTGTTCACTGATTATATAAATTCCAAAGCAACTCTTGAATGGTCATCTCATATGCTTAGTACATCCATCAGCAGAGCACAGCAGCCTCTGTATCATTCTGCTCAATGTTGACTTAGATCTTATAGCGGTTCTAGAAAGACGAATGGCCGATCCATTACACCTCGAGATGTTAACTGTTGACAAAAGGGTAATGATTGCAGCCGTTGTATCTAAGACGTCATTGTACAGACTAATCGATCGGTTGCAGTGCAGAGTTGGTGTATGTACTATGTACCGTTATGTCAATTTTAAATGTGCCTAGCCATGACTGTTCTATGCAGTGATTATTCTGGAAGTGATGGAGACTATAAGTAATCGGTGATGGAATTAAACCTACGGCGGCAGTAATGCGATTAAGGCGGCATAAACTACTGTGTTGCCAATTCTTAACGTCTCGATGGTTAATGAATCAGTCATTTGTCATTCTAGTATAGCTACAGAATTTAAATCATCACTGAACATATGTATCCGATCGCTGCAGTGCTATTTTCGTGAACGTAATTAGTACAGCACTGTCAATTGTAAGCATTTATAGCCATAAACGTAACATACATTCATTATTCCAGAATAGCATTAGCGTTTAAACCGTCCCGCAACGTGCTATTCTAACGGCTACAGTACTGTAATGATGGCTGCACTTGGCACAGTGCTGTCCATAGCAAATATCTCGATGACTAATGGATCTGTCCTTTGTCCTTCAGGAATTGCTACTGTATTTAAATCATCATTGATCACATTGATCCAATTGATACAGTGCTCGGACGGTGGATGTAATGGGATACGTAACGTCAGTTGTAAATATCTCTAGACATAACCGTACCCTACATTGATTACACTAGAATAGCTGTGGAAATGAAATCCTCAGCGAACAAAGTAGTACAACGGCTACAGCGCTGTGATGATAGCTGTACTCAGTACTGAGTTGTCAATTGCTAATTTCCCGAGGGATAATGTATCTGCCATTTGCCATTCTAGAATTGCCGTTAGGTATAGATTAACCGTGAGCAGGTAAATATAGCGGCTACCTACCTCTATTTGCGTATGTACAACGTACCTTAATGAAAATTGTAAATATATCGAGACATAACCGTACCGTATATTGACTATTCTAGGGTGGCTTTGGAATTTTAACAATCAATGAACAAATTATAAGATCTACTGCATTTCTGTGATGATTGCTGTACTCAGAACCGAGTTGTCAATTGTTAATGTGTCAAGGGATAACGGACCCGCATTTTTCTTTCTAGAATTACTGTAGTACATGAACCCCTAGTAAACAAACTAGTCCAACGGCAGCCGTGCCCTCTTGTTAGACGTACAGAGTACGTTACTGTCAATTGTAGACATCTCCAGCTATAACCGTACCATACTTTGGTTATTCTAGAATAGCCTTGGAACTAAGGTCATCTATGAACTAGTTAAAACAACCGCTACAGCGAATATTGCTGCTCTCATTTACATTATTAGCGAAAAGGGTTAATCAACAGCTACAACAATATGACGGTGGCTGTACTGAGTACACTGTTGTCAATAGATAGTATCGCGAGTGACAATGGAGCTGTCCTCTGTCATTCCAGAATTGCCATAAGATCCATATCATCATCGGGCAGATTAGAAGGAAAGCTACAGCGCCCTTCTGGTGGATGTACTAAGCACTGTAATGTCAGATGCAAGTTTCCCTTGCCATAACGATATTATGCACTAATTATTCTTGAATATCTGCGGAAGTTACATCGTCAATGGACAAGATAGTCCAACGGCTACAGTACAGTGATGATTGAATAACTTTGTACTGTGTTGCGAATTGCTAATTTCCCGAGGGATAAATGATCTTTCCTTTGCCCACATAGAATTGCAGTAAAATAAGTATCGTCAATGAGTAGATTAATCGAACCATGACTGAGCTGTGCTGGTGTATGTACTACGTACCGCACATACAGTTCTATATATATCAAGCCATAACTGTACTATACATTGATTATTCTGGGTTGTCTTTGGAATTTAAGTCATCACTGGACAAATTAATCAATCGGTTGCAGTACAGTGATGGTGGCAGAACTCTGCACTGCGTTGTTAACTGCTAATATCTAGAGTGATAATAGATCTGTCCTATGTCATCCTGTAATTCTTATAAAATGTAAGTCATCATTAAGCAGATTCATCCAAAGGATGCAGTGTTGGATGCAATATTCACAGTAATGTCAGATGTAACTATCTCTAGCCATAGCCGTACCGTAAATTGACTCTTCTATATTGGCTGTGGAATTTAAATCGTTAATGGACAAAGCAATTCAACGGCCAGTGTACTGTGACGATGGCTGTAATCAGTACTGTGTTGTAAATTGCTAATACCGCAATCGATGATAGGAGAGAGCGATAATACATAGTTGCAGCTGTATTAATCTGCTCACGGAGGACGTATGTCCTACACCAATTCTAGAATTAAAAGAGGAGGATCCACTTTCCCTCGGGATGGAAGCAATTGTAAACGCAGTACTTAGTACAGCCATCACGAGAATGCCGTGGACGTAGTATCATTTACTCAATAATGATGTAATTTCCAAGGTAACTATAGAATAGACTATGTATAGCACGGTTATTTATAGTGGTACTTCAAATTTACTGGACGGTACGTAGTACATCCACTTCAAGGGCAGTGTATATGTGCTATTCTGGCCAATGGCGATATAAACTTTACAGAAATTCGAGAATGACAACGGATATTTCAATAATCCCCCCAGATATTGGCAACTTTCTATACCGTACATACTTCAGCTGTTGCCACAGCACTATATCTGGCGGAATAATTAGTTGATTTGCGGTACAAGATGTAGAGCAGTGCCAGAATAGTCAGCGTTTAGTACGATTATGGCTAGGCATGTTACCCGCAGACATTACGGAGCTTAGTTCATCGACCAACAAAACAGAGTGCCGGTCGGATTAATATGTTGAATGATCATTTAGATGCTTTAACATTTCTGGAATGACAAGATATATATCAATTATCCCTCGAGGTAATAACAATTGACAACACAGTACTGAGAACAGCCATCACAACAGTAATATAGCCGTTGGAATACTTTGTTCACTGATGATACAAATTCAAAAGCAATTCTAGAGGACCCATATATAGTACGGGTATGTCTGGAGATAACTGCAATAGAGGGTACGGTACCTTCTGCATCCACATCGAGAGCTGTGTATCTGTTGCATTAATCCGTTGAATAATTTTTTAAATTCTGTAGCAATTCTAAAATGGCAGAGAACATATCCGTTATCCTTCGAAATATTCACAACAGACATCACAGTACAGAATACAGCCATCACCAGTGTACTGCAGCATTTCTATTTCTTTCTTCACTGAAGATATGTATTGGATAGCATTTCTAGAATGACGATGCACAGACCCAATACCGTCGAGGTATTAGCAATTGACGGCACTGTCCTGAGCACAGCCTTCATGACTGTAATGTAGCCGTTGGTCTACTTTGTTCGCTGGTGACGGAAGTTCCAAAGCAATTATGGAATAATCAATGCATATTATCGTTATGGCTTTAGATATTACCAACTGACTGTCCGGTCCTTATTGCGTACGACAATGTAGCACTGTTGCAGCGGGATTAATCACTTCAGAGATGATTTAGTTCTTATATCAACTCTAGAATAACATAATACAGATTCACTGACCATCGAGATGTTAACAGTTGCCAACACTGTACTGAATAGAGCCATTGTTAAAGTAATGCAGCATTTCGACTACTCTATACACTGATGATGTGAAATCGAAGAAGGTTCTAGATTAAAGTATGTTTAGTGTGCTAATGGCTAGTGATATTTACAATAGACAGCTAGGCGTTTAATTCATCTACCAAAACAGTACTGTTGCCGGCGGATTAATCTGTTCACTAATGGTGTATTTTCTACATAAACTATAGAGCGTGAAATGCAGATCCCTTATCACTCGAGATGCTAGCTATTGACATACCAGTAATGAGTAAAGCCATCGTCACAATACTGTAGCCGTGGGATTAGTTTGCTATACGATGATATAAATTCCGAAGCAATGCTAGAATAATCAATATAAGGTTGGGTTTTTTCTAGAGATACTTGCAATCGTCAGAACGGTACATAGCACATTCACCAACTGTGCACTGTAGCCGTTGGATTAATTTGGTCGCTGATGATAAGAGTTACACAGCAATGCTTGAATAATCAATGTATAGTACGGTTACGAATAGAGATATTTAAAATCGGCAGAACTGTACGTGGCACACCGACCAACTGGGCACTGTAGCCGTTTGATTTAACGTTTTCAGTCCTATAGCAACTACAGAATGGCAAAAGACAGTTCCATTATCGCTCCAAATGTCAAGAACTGGCGACGCAGTATTGCATACAGCCAACAGCAGTGTATTGGAGCCGTTGGATTGACACGTTCACTCATGATTTTGTCTCAGCTGCAGTTTCCAAGCAATCAATATATGGAACTGTTATGGCTAGAGATATTTGAAATTGGAATTACTGTACATACTACGTCCACCATGAGGTCACTGTGGCTGTTGGGTTTATCTTTACGTCATTGATTTAAGCTCTATAGCAATTCTAGAATGATCAACGGATGCATCATACATCTGTTGTGGTATTGACAAATGACAATACAGTACTGAGTGTACCATCTTCATAATACTATAGCCATTGCATTAATTTGCTCGCTGATTGTTTTTCCCTTCAGTAACTGTAGAATGATTGTAGAATGATTTAGAATGATCAGGTATTGCTGTAGTGTTTATATTATCAGTGAATTTTCTAATATTAGTAATATTTAGATGGGTGTGCTCAGTACTCCACTTTCAAATGTAAATGTTTCCGTCGAAAATTGACCTGTACATTGATATTTATGGAAATGCAATATAAAATACATGACCAGAGGGTTGGTTAATGCAATGGCTGTAGCACGGTGTGCATTTCCAAATGATAGTATCTCCAGGTGTACCTGATGGAACATTCGAACATTCTAGAGCTGCTGTAGAGGTTAAAGCTTCAATGAACAGATTAAATCATTGGCTATGGTATTATGTAGTTGGCAACGCTCTGTACTCTAATGACAAATGCCAATATTTATAGCTACATATGATCTACGCAATGCTCACTCTAGAATTGCTGCAAGACTTAGATATTCAACGAAAAAATTAATCCACTTGTTATCGCACTGCCTTGACGGCCACAATCAATAATGCAAGTATAATTGTCCATATC
Source organism: Eufriesea mexicana (assembly GCF_001483705.2). NCBI lineage: Eukaryota > Metazoa > Arthropoda > Insecta > Hymenoptera > Apidae > Eufriesea > Eufriesea mexicana. The sequence goes on along the minus strand of NW_016909323.1, from coordinate 186,387 downwards.
TAAAGCGATAATTGATCTGTCCATGTATCGCTCTAGATTAGCAATAAAATAGCGAGGACCAGAGACTAAGTTAATACAATGGCTGTTGGACTTTGTTGATTTCCATACTCAGAAGTTCATTGCCAATTGTTTGTATCTCTAGCTATAAATGTTTCATACCTTGACCATTCTAGAATTGCTGTAGAGTTAATGTAGTCAGTCAACAGGTTAATCTGACAGCTAGACTGCTCTATTGGTGGACAAAATGACTGCCGTGCTGTCAATTGCAAATACCTCTAGCCATAACTGGTATATACATTGATTATTGTGGAGCTGCTATGTAATATAGATCAACAGTGAGCAAATGATTCCAACGACTACACCAGTGTGGCGATGGATGTACACAGTACTTCTTTGTCAATCGTTAATGTCTCAACCGATAAGTGATGTTACTCTTCTCGTTCTGGAATTGCTATAGAATGTATGTCATCATCACGCAGACCATTACAACGTTTGCAGTGGAGAGTTAATTGCTGTACTCTGTACTGTACTCTCAGAGCTGTTGTCTCGAGAGAAAGTTGATTTTCCTTTCGTCATTCTAGAAATGCAGCGGAATACAGATCCTCAGTGGACATATTCATCTAACTGCTAGTGTACTGTCTTGATGACTGCACTTTGTGCTGTATTGGCGTCGGCCAATATCTCTAGGGGTAATTAATTCATAAGTTAATCATTCAGGAATTTATGTAGAACTTAGGTGATCTGAGAATAGATTAAACCAATGGACGTGGTACCTTTCAGATTTCAAGTATCAATACCGCATCTTCAATTGTCAATACATTCAGGGAGAATTAATCTCCACAGCCATCATACCAGCATAGCAATATAAGTTATGTCAGATGGGAAAATGTTGAATCAATGGCTTCAGTACTGCGCCGTTAGCTGTAGCCAGTACTGTACTATCAGCTGTTAATGTCTCCTGAGACAGCAGATATGTACTTTGATCTACCATAAATTGTCATAGAATTCAAATCATGAGTGAAATATAAATAATCAGTCAACAAACTAATCCAACGGAAACATTACTCTAGTTATGGTTACATTCAGTGCCACTTTGTCGACTGTCTATGACTCGAGCGATAATGGATCTGCCCCTTGTCACTTTAGAATTCCTATCGTTATCACTCTAGAATAAAAATCATCAGTGGAACGATTAATCCAACGGCAACTGTGGCCTGCTGGTGAACGTACTGAGTACCGTACTGTCAACAGTAAATGTTTCTAGCCGTAATTTTATTATACATTGGATATTCTTGAATTGCTGAGGAATATGTATCATCAGTGGACAAATTAATCGAACGGCTACAGTACTCTGTTGATGGCTGCACTCACTACTGTGTTATTAAATGCTACTAACTCGTGCCCCAATGAGTCCGCCTTTAGTCACGATAGGACAGCTATAAAATATACATCGTCGTTTAAGCAGTTCTGTGCAACGGCTGCAGAGCTCTCTTAATGTCTATGCCCAGTACTCCATTTATATGTGTCAATGAATCCGAAATAAGTTGCACTGCCCAGTGATTGTTCTAAAATAACTGAAGAAATTGTATGATCAGCGAGCAGATAAATTTAATGGCTATGTTATGGAGTAGATGGCTACTCCCGGTACTATTTTCTCGTTTGTCTATATCATTACCGATAAATGGTCTATCCGTTTATTATTCTAGAATTGCTATAAAGTTAAACCATCATTCAGCAAATTAATCCAACGGCAACAGTGCTCTGCCGGTGGATGTACTGAGTAGAGTGCTGTCAATTGGAAATGCCTCCTGCCACAAAAGCACTATACTTTGATTTATCCGAAATTGCTATTTGTTCTACATCATTAGTGAACAAACTAGTCCAACGGCTTAATTACTGTGATGATGGATGTACTCAGTGTTTTGTTGACTAATGCCAATATCACGTGGAATAGTGGGTATGAATTTCCTAATTCTAGAAATGCTATAATGCTTAAATCATCTCTCAACAGATTAATACAACGGCAATAGTGCTCTGCTGGTGGATGTAATGAGTAACGTCTTTTCAGTTGTAAATATCTCTAGCCGTAACCATACAATTCATTGATAATTCCAGAATTGCCTTTTAATTTGTATCGTCAATGGACATACTAATCCAATGGCTACATTACTGTGATGATGGCTATACTATGCACTGTGTTGTCAATTGCTAATTTCTAGAAGGAAAATTCATATTATCGCTGTTATTCTATAACTGCTATAAAATCTAAATCACCATTGAATAGATTAGTCCTGCGGCTAAACAGCTCCGCAGGTGGATGTACTAATTAGAGTAGTACCAGTTTCAAATATCCCCAAACGTAACCGTGCTATGCATAGTTTGTTCTAGAACAACCTTGTATTTACATCACTAGTGAAGAAGGTAGTCCTACGCCTACAGCAACGTGGTTATAGCTGTACTCTGTACAGTGTCGTCAATCTTTAACATCACGGTGGAAAATGGACCTGCATTTCTCATTCAAGAATTGCTGTAGGATATACGTCATCAGTGAAAGCATTAATTCAGAGGCAACAATGATCTGCTGATGGATGTGCTAAGCACCGTACATTCAGTTGCTAATGTCCATGGCCATAACCCTACTTTGCACCGGCCATCCTATAATTGCTTCTTAATTTGTGTAATCAGTGTATGCTTTAACGTCTACCGCACGGTGATCATGGCTGTACTCTGTAGTGTGTTGACAATTGCTAGTTGCTCGAGGTGCAATGGATATGATTGCTGTCATTCTTGAATTGCAACTAAACCTAAATCATCATTGAGCAAACCAATAGAATAGCTACACGGCTCTGCTGGTGAAAGTTCTAATCCCCGTACTCTCCACTGCAGGTGTCACTAGCCATAACTGTACTATGCATAGACTCTCTGGAATTGCTTTAGGATTTACGTAGTCAATGAACAAAGCAGTTCGACGGCTACAGTTCTGTGACAAAGGCTGTACTCAATACTGTCCTCTCAATTGTTAATACCTCGAAGGCTGATGGATCTTCCTCTCGTCATTGTGGTGTTGCTATGAAATGTGAATCACCATTGAACATATAAATACAGCGGCTGCAGTGCTCTGCTGGTGGATGTATTGGGTAGCATGCTGCCAACTGGAGAATTCTCTGGCCATAAAAATACCACACATTGATTATTTCAGAATTTCTTTGTACTTTTTGTCATAAGTGAGCGACGTAGTCCAGCGGCTAAGTCACTGTGATGATGGTTGTACTCAGTGCTGTGTTTCGAATTGCTAATGTCACGAGGGGCAATGCAAGTGAATTTTGTAACTCTAGAAATCCTATGGATTCTAAATCAACATTGAACATATTAATCCACCGGCAACAGTGCTCAGTTGGTAGTTGTAATATGCAACGTACTTTCAATTATAAATGTCCGTAGCCGTTAAGGCACCAAGCATAGTTTTTTCTATAATAACTTTGTAATACACATTATCAGTGGAGAAAGTATTCCAACGCCTACATTGGTGTGATGATGGCTGCACTCAGTATTGTATTGTTAATTGTTAATATCTAGAGGGGTAGCGGATACGTAGCTTGTCATTCTAGATGTGTTATCGAATTTAAATCACCAATGTGCGTATTAATCCAACTCCTACAGTGCATTGTTGGTGGATGTACTATGCACACTACCGATGATTGTAATCATCCCTAGAAATAGCCGCAATATTCACGGGTTATTCTATGATTGCTTTGGAATTTACATCACCAGTAGATGTATGATCCAACGTCTACAGCACTATTATGACGGCTGTTCTCAGTACTGTGTTGTCAATTGCCTATTTCGCGAGGAATGATGCATCTGCCTCTTTTTCATCCTAGAGTTGCCGCAGAATATTAATGATCACAGGACAGATTAATCCAATGGGAACTGTGCTCTGTTGGTAGATGTATTAAGTAGAGAACTCTCAACTGAAAATGTCAATAGTCACAACCGTTTTATGCATAGGTTCTTCTCGAATTCCCTTGAAATTTATGTCATAATGGAGCAGAGTAATCCAACGTCTACGGTACTGTGACGATGGCTGCGTTCAGTACTGTGTTATCAATTGTTAATATATCGAGGGATAATGCGTCTGTGTTTTTTCATTCTAGAAGTTCAGTAGAATCTAAATCATCGGTGGGCAAAGTAGTCCAACGTCAGCAGTATTGTCATTGTGGTTGTACTCAGTATTGTGCTGCCTATTGTTAATTCCTCGAGGGATGATGGGTATGTATCTTGTCATTCCAAATTTTTTATGCAATCAATGTGATCACTCAACAGTTTAATCCAACGTCTACAATTCTCTGTTAATCGTTGTAATGACTAGCGTGCTGTCAATAGTGAATGTCCCACGATGTAAACGTACTATACACTGGCTATTCTAGAATTGCTTTCGAATATATATCATCAGTGGACAAACGGTCCAACGTCTACAGCACAGTAATGAGGGCTGTATTACTTACTGTCTTGTCAATTTTCATTAACTCGGGGGTAATGAACCTTCATTTTCATTCTGCATTTGCTGAAGGATATACGTCATCAGTGACCAATGTGAACAAACTGCAGCAGTGCACTCTTGGTAGATGTACTAATTACCGTCCTGTAAATTCTAAATGTCGCTAGGCACAACCACATTATAGGCAGGTAATTCGAGAAAGGCTTTACAAGTTCCACCACCAATGGAGGAAGTATTCCAACGTCTACATTACTGTGATGATGGCTGTACTCTTAACTTTGTTGCCAATCTTTAATAACTCGGGGGCCATATGATCAGCATTTTGTCATTCTAGATTTTCAATAGCACTGAAATTACAAGTGAACAGCTTATTGCAACGGCTACAGTGCTAAATTGATGGATCTAACAATTATCGTACTGTCAATTGGAAATATCTCATGCCACAAATGTTATATACAATGATTGTACCCGAATAGCTTTGGAACTTGCATCATCAGTGGACGAAACAATTGAACGGCTACGATGCTGTGGTGATGGCTGTATTCAATACAGTGTTGTGAACTCTTAATACCTCGACGCTCAGTGGACCTGTATTTTGTAACTCTAGTATTGATATAGAATTGAAATCACCGTTGAACAGATCAATCCTTCGAATACAGCGATGTATTCGCGGAAGTAATATGTACCTTAATATCAAATGGAAAGATCTCAAGCCATAGCTGTAATATACAATGGCCATTCCAGAATTGCATTGGAATTACCATCTTCAGTGAACAATGTAGTCCAACGTCTGCATTACTGTCATGGTGGATCTACTCAGTACTCCGTTGCCAAATGCTAATATCTCGAGTGTCATTCGATCTGTATTCTCTTATTCTAATATTGATATAGATCTTAAAGCATCATTGAACAGAATAATACAACGGCTCCAGTGCTTCATTTGTGGTTGTAATAAGTACCGTGCGCTCAATTGGAAATATCTCAGGCCACAATCGCTTTATACATTGACTAATCCAGAACTGCTTTGGAATTTACATCCTCATTGAACAATCGTATAGAGTACTGAGATGATGGCTGTACTCGGAACAGTGTTGTCATTTTTTTAATACCTTGAGGGTCGCTGGATATGTATTTTGTCACTCTAGAATTGTTATACGATTCAAAATAATCATTGAACGGATTAATCCGATGGCTAGAGTGCTATATTGGTGGATGTAACAAGTACCGTACCTTCAACTGGAAATTTCGCACGCCGTAACAGTAATATACATTGATAATTCCAGATATCCATTGCAATATACAACATCAGTGGACAAGATATTCCAACTGCTGCAGTACCACGATGACGGCCGTAATCAGTAATGTGTTTTCAATTGCTTAATGCTCGACGCATAATTGATCCGTCTTTTGTCATTCTAGAATATTTATATATCCTTTTACATCTTTAATCAGATAAATACTGCGCCTAATGTGCTATATTGGCGGATTTACAGAGTACCGTACTGACAAATGGAAGTATCTCAAGACATAAGTGTATTGTGCATTGTGTATTCCGGAATATCTTTCGTATTTGCATCATCAGTGAACAATACATTTAGATGTCTACAGTACAGTGATAGTGCTGTGCTCAGTACTGTGTCGCTAATTAGTAATTTCTCAAGGGTGTGTGGATCTGCATTTCGCCATTAAAGTATTGTTATAGAATTTAATCATCAATGACCAGATTAATCAAACGACTATTTTGTTGTATTGGTGGATTTGGTATTTACCGCACTATTAATTGCAAATTTCTGAAGCCACGATCGTAATATACATGGGTTATCCTAGATTCATTTTCTGATACACATTATCAGTGTACAAAGTAGTCCAACGGCTACAGTACTGCGACGAAGGCTGTACTCAGTACAGTTTTGTAAATTGTTAATGTCGCGAGGGAAAATGGACCTTCATTTTGCAGCCCAGAATTGCTATAAAGACTATATAATCACAGAAGAAGTTATTCCTATGTCTAAAGTGCCATATTGGTGGATTTACAGTGCACCGTGCTGTCAGACGAAAATATCTCTAGCCATAACCGTACTATACGTTGATTATTCCGGGAATTCTTTGGAATTTACATCATCAGTGAACAATGTAGTCCAGCCGTTACATTGCTGTGATAATAGCTGTATTATGTAGTTTGCCCTCAATTATTAACGTCTCGAGGCTCTGTGGATGTGTATTTTTCTATTACAGTATTGTTATGGAACTTAAATTATCAATCAACATTATATTCCGACGGCTACAGTGCTATATTCGCGGACGTAGTAAGTGCCGTTATGTCAGCTCCAAATGTCTATATCCATAATGGAAGTATACATAGACTATTCCAGAATTTTCTTGGAAATTACATCGTGAGTGCACACATTAATGCGACGGATACAGTAGGCGGATGATGGCTGTTCCCAGTAATGTGTTACCAATTATTAACATCTCGAGGGACAAGGGACCTGGCCTTTGTCCTTCTAGAACACTTATGAAATATTATCAATCTCCCGAGAGATTAAAACAGCGGCAGCAGTGCTCTGCTTGTGTAATTACTTGGTACCGTACTATCAACTGGACACATCTCAAACCACAGCCGAAATATATATTTACTATTCTCTAATCACCTTCGAATTTACGTCAACACTGAACAAAGATGAACAGCGGCTAAATTACTGTGATGATGGCTATACTCAGTACTGTGATTTCAATCCCTAATATCTCCGGGAACAATGGATCTGCATTATCGTTCTAGATATGCCGTTGAGTATATATCATCAGTGAACAGATAAACACATCGGCAACGGTGCTCTCTTTGTAGATGTTCTCAGCGCCGTACTATTTATAGCATAGAGTCGCTAACCTGAACAGCTACATAGATATGTCACTCTTGGATCTCTTTCGTATGTACATCATCAATGGCCAAAGCATTCCAGCGGCAATATTACTGTGACGAAGGTTGTACTCAGTAGTGTGTCGTTACTTGTGAACTTATTAAGGATGCGTGGATCAGTATTCTGTCACTATGATAGTGTTATGGAATTTACATCGTCATTGAACAGATTAATCCAAGGATAGGGTACTTAATTAAAGATTCTATTAAGTACCGCGCAGTCAGTTGGAAACATCTCAAGCCACTACCTTGATACACAATGTCTGTTCCAGTATTCCTTTGGATAATATATCGCGAGAGGACGAAGGAGACCAACGCCTACAGTTGTTAGATGGTGGTTGTACTAGGTAGGCTTACTTCTCGAGGTAAGTTGGACCTGACTTTGGTCCTTCTAGGATCTTTATTAAACCTTAATCATCACGGTACAGATACATACTGCGGCAGCAGTGTTCTGCTGGTGGAAATACCAACGTCCGTCCGGTCAATTGGAGATATCTCGAGCCATAACCGTACCATACATTGAATATTCTAGAATCTCTTTCGAATTTACATCACCTTAGTACAATGTAGACCAACGGCTACAGCACTGTGATGATGGCTGACTCAGTAGTACGTTGTCAATTGTAAATACATTAAGGGTCAGTGGATCTGTGTTTTGGCTTACCACAATCGTATTAAAATATAAATCACCATTCGACAAATGAATCTAACGGCTACAGTGTTATATGGGTGGATGTTATATGTTTCGCACTCTCAATTCGTTGTGCCATAAGCGTAATATACATAGATAATTCCAGAACAGCTTTCGAATTTACATTAGTGAGCTGTGTGGTACAATGGCCACATATCTGTGATAATGGCTATAATGGTTACTGTGTTGTCAATCCTTAATTTCTCGAGGAACGATGGAACTGTCCTTTGTCATTTTAGAAAAGCTATAAAAATTAATCCATCGCTCAATATACTTATACGGTGGCTGCAGTGCTGTGCTAACAGATGTACTAATTACCGTTCTGTGAATTCTGAGCATCAATAGCCGTAACGGCTGTAATCATAGGTTATTACATATCTACATTGGAATTTACATCAACAGTGTGCAAAGTATTCCAACGCACAAATTTCTGTAATGATGGCTGCAACCAGTACTGTGTCGACAAACGTTGGTACATAGAGGGACGGTAGACCTGCATTTCGTCATTCTAAAATTTCTGTAGAATTTATATCACCATTCAACAGGTTAAACTGGCGGCAACTGTGCTTTATTACTAGAAGTAATAATTACCGTGCTGTGAATTGTGTCACTAGACGTAACCGTAGCATACATAGGATATTCCAGAATTACTTTGGAATTTACGTCATAAGTGAATACAGCAGTAAAACGCGTACATCACTGTGAAGACGGCTGCACTCAGTACAGTGATGCCAAATGTTCGTATCACGACGGAGAGTGGACCAGTGTTTTGTCATTCTAGATACGTTGTAGAATATACATCACCAATTAAATATTTAACCAATGGCATATAGTGCTATATTGGTCGATATAATAAGTAGGGAGCTATCAGTAGGAAGTATCTCAATACATAACCGTAACATAAGATGGTTATTCCCAAGTTGCCTTCGAATTTACGTCATCCGTGGACAAAGTAGTCCAACGGCAGCAGCACACTAATGATGGCCGTACTCAGCAAAGTGCTGTCAATTGTTAATACCTCAAGAGGTGAAGGACCAGCCTTCTGTCACTCTAGAAAATTTATAGACACTTAGTCATCATTGAACAGAATAATGTAGCTCCTGCAGTGCACTGCTGGTGGATTTACTAAATACCGCACTGTCAATCGGCAATATCTCAAGCTATAGGCATACCATACAATGAGTATTCTAGGATCTCTTTACAATCTATGTCATCGGCGTGCAAAGGAGTACAACGTGAACGGTCCTGCGAACTTGCCTGTACTCGGTAATGTGCTTCCAAATGCTAATATTTCGAGCGATAATGTATCCGTAATTTCTCATTCTAGAACGGTTATAGAATATAAATCACCTCTCAATAGATTAACCTAACGGCTACAGTGCTATAATGATGGATGAAGGTAGTACCGCTCTCTCTATTGGAAATGCCTTAATCCATAACCGCAATATACACAGATTATACCAAATTTGCTTTCGAATTTACGTCATCAGTGAGCAAAGTATTCCAACTGCTACATAACTGTGACGATGGCTATACTGAGATCTATGAAGTCAATAGTTTATCTCTCGAGGGCCGGTGGATCTCCCTATTGTCGTGCTGGGAAGGTTATGAAGCCTAATTCATCACTCAACTGCCGAAAAAGCGGCTGCTGTGCTCTGCTGGTGGATGCACTGGTTAAAGTGCTGCGAATTGTAAACGTCACCAGGCATAACGGTTGTACACATAGGTTTTCCCAGAATTACATAAGAATATACACCACCAGTGAACAAAGTAGACAAATGTACAAATTTCCGTGGTGATGGCTGTAATCGGTACTGTGTTGCCAAATTTTGATACATCGACGGGCGGTGTACCTGTATTTTGTCATACTGAAACTGGTACTGAATTTATATCATCCTTCAACAGAGTAGTGCAACGGCAACCGTGCTTTATTTGTAGACGTGCTATTTGCCGTACTGTCAGTTGTATGCATCACTAGCCATAACGGTAGTATACGTAGGTTATTTCAGAATTGCTTTGGAATATACATCATCAGTGAGTAAAGCAGTACAACGTCCACATCACTGTGAAGATGGCTGTACTCAGTACTGTGCTGGCAATTGCTTATATATCGAGGGTCTCTGTATCTGTATTTTAACTTTCTCGTATTGTTATAGAGATGGAATCATCATGGAACAGGCTATTACAACGGCCACAGTCTCATGTTGGTGGATGTGGTAAATACTACAGCGTCAATTGGAAATATGTCAACCCGCAACCGTAATATGCATTGATTATACTAAAACTGCTGTTGAGTTTACATCGTGAGTGGACAAAGTAGCCCAACTGCTACAGTACTTTGATTATTCCTGTATTCAGTACTGTGTCGTCAACCTTTAATACCTCGAAAGCCAGTGAACCTGCACTTTGCCATTGTAGAATAGCAATAGGATATAAATCATCATTGAAACGAATAATCTAACGGCTACAGAGCTATATTAGTGGATACAATACGCGCCGTACTCTCAATTGGATATATCTCAAGCGATAACAGCAATATACATAAGTAATCCCTGAATTGCTTGGAATTTACGCCACCAGTGGACAAAGAAGTCCAACGGCTACAATACTTAAACGGAGGCCGTACTTTGTACTCTCCTGTCAAGTTTCAATGTCTCATGGTATAATGGACCTTCATTTTTCGTTCTACAGTTGCTGTGGTACATGCATCTTCAGTGACCAATTTAATCCATCGACAGAAGAGCTCTGTTGTCGGATGTACTCATTAGCCTACTGTGAATTGTAAATATCACTAGCCACATCCGTTCTATGCATAGGTTATTTCATACTAACTATGAAACTTATAACATTAGTGAACAGAGTAGCTCAATGTCTAGATTACAGTGAAGATGACAGTACTCAGTACATTGTTGCAAATTGCCGATGTCTCGAGCGATCGTGGAGCTGCAATCTGGCATTCCGGACTTGTTACTGAATTTATATCGTCATTGATCCAGTTAATCCAACGGCAACAGTGCCTTGTTGGTAGATGTACGAAGTACCGTAATATCAATTGAAAATATCTCAAGACCATTGTATGCATTGATTGTTCTAGAATTAATTTGGAACTTGCATCGTTAGTGAACAAAGTAGTACAACCGCTACAATGCTGGGACGACGGCTGTACTCGGTACTGTGTTGTCAATTGCTAATTTCGCGATGAATAATGGATATACGTTTTGTGATTCTAGAATGTCTTTGAAATACATATCGCCATTGAACAGATAAAGACTGCGGCCGCCGTGCTCTGCTGGTGGATATACTAGGCACCATGCTCTCGGTTGGAGATATCTGTAGCCATTAACGCACTAAACATTGATTATTCCAAAATTGCTATGGAATTGGCGTTACTAGTGGAAAAAGGCATACAATCCTTACTTGATATACTAGGCACCATGCTCTCGGTTGGAGATATCTGTAGCCATTAACGCACTAAACATTGATGATTCCAAAATTGCTATGGAATTGGCGTTACTAGTGGAAAAAGGCATCCTTACGACACTGTTATGATGGCCGCACTCATTACTGTGCCGTAAATCGTTAATATCTCGAGGGATAATGGACCTTCCTTTCTACTTCTTGAATTGCTGTAGGGTATACATCTTCAGCGACTAATTTATTAAAACGGCAAAAGTGCTCTGTCAGTAGATATACTAATTACCGTACTGCGAGTTGTAAATATCATTTGCCTGAATCGCACTAAGTAAAGGAAATACCAATATCACTTTCGAAATCACGTTATCAGAGAGCGTCGCAGTCCAACAGCTACAGTGCTCTGGTGATGGCTGCACTCATTTCTGTGTTGTCAATTGTTATCATTGCGTTGGACAATAGATATGTGTTTTGTGATGCTGGAATAACTATAGAATCCAAGTCATCACTCAACAGAATAAAACACAGACTGCTGTACTCAGCTGGTGGATGCATAGAGTACCGTACTGTCAAATGGAAATATTTCATGCCATAAACGTAGAATACATTGATCTTTCCAGAATTCCATTGTAATTTGCATCATCATTGCAAAAATTATTCCAATGGCAATATTACAGTTATGATTGCTGTACTCCTTTGTCAACTGTTAATACCTCGAGGGATAGTAAACCTGCCATTTGTCATTCTAGAATTGCTATGAAATGGAAACCATCATTGAACATATTAATACAGGGTCGGCAGTAGTCAGCTGGTGGATGGACTAAGTGCCCTGTATACAGTTGGAAATATCTGTAGCAATGACCATACTATACAATTATTCTAGAATCGCTTGCAACTGACGTTACCAGAGAAAAATATAATTCACCCGTTACAATACTGTGATGATAGCTGTACTCGGAACTATGTTGTCAGATGTTAAATTCTCGAGGGATAATGGACAGGTATTTCGGTTTTTAGTATTGCTTTAGTATATACATCGTCAATGAACATATTAATCCAACGGCAACAGTGCACTGGTAGTAGATGCACTACATGACGTACTGTGAATTGTAAATATCTCTAGCCATAACCGCACTATACGTATGTTATTCTAGAATCACATACGAATTTACATCATCAGTGGGCACAGTATGCTAAAGAATATATTACTGTGATGATGGCTGTAATTACTGTGAGTGTGTGTCGTGAACTGTTAATATCTCGATGGTCAGTGGATCTGTACTTTGTCATTATAGAATTCCTATAGTATTTAAACCGTCATTATACCGATTAATCCAACGGCAACAGTGCCCTATTGGTAGATGAACTAAGTAACGTAGAGTCAATTTTACATGCCCCCACCCATAACCATTATATACATTGGTTTTTCCAGAATTGCATCTGAATTTACATAATCAGTGAACAAACTATTCCAACGGCTATTTTACTGTGATGATGGCAGTGCTCAATGCGGTTTTGCCAATTGTTAATATCCCGAGGTATTATGGACATCCATATGTATTTTATCATTCTAGAGTTGTTATGGAATCATAACCGTCATTGAACAGAATAATCCAGCAGCAAGTGTGCTCTATTGGTTGACGCACCAGGCGCCGCAAGGCGAATCTTAAGTATCTCTATCCGCAACCGCGGTATACATTGATTATCCTAGTATCTCTTTAGATTTACATTATCAGTGAACAAAGCTCTTCAACGACTACAATAATGCGACGATGGCTGTACTCAGTACTGTGTTGTCAATTGTTTATATATCGGGTGATAATGAACCAGCATTTCTCGTTCTGGTGCTGCTGTAGAATATACATCATCAGTGAAGGTATTAATCCGTCGTCTGCAGCGCTCTATTGGTTGATGCAGCAGGTACCGAACTGTCAATTTCAAATATCTCCATACATAACCGCGGTATACGTTGATTATTCTGCGATTCCCTTTGAATATACCTTATCAGTGAAGCAGTATATCCAACGGCTACAATAATGTGATGACGGCTGTACAGTGCACCTTGTTGTCAATTGTTAATGTTTCGAATGACATTGGTACTGCGTTCCTAGTTCTAGAATTCCTCTAGGATGTACATCTTCAGTCACGTGTATAATTTAACGGCAACAATGCTTTGTTGGATGGTGTACTAGGGGCCGTAATGGCAACAGTATATATCACTTACCAAAAGTGCGCTATTCATTGACTATGCTAGTATCACTTTCGAATTTACATCATTAATGAGCTACGTAGTCCTCCGTTTACATAACAGGGATGATTGCTTCATTCGGCACTGTGTCGTCAATTGCCAAAGTCTCACGCGTTACTGGGTCTCTCCTATACCATTCTAGAGTATCTACAAAACCTGAACCATAGTTGAACATGTTAATGATGCTGCTGCGGTGCTCTGCTGGTGCATGTACTAAGTACAATTCTGCCAATTGGGAATATCTCAAGCCATATTCGTGATATACATTGCTTATTCCATAATTGATAAGTAACAGACATATTGAGGGCACAATGTTGTTCAACCGTTACAATACTGTGAAGATGGCTGTCCTCAGTACTTTGCTGCCAATTGTTCATGTCTCGAGGGACAATGGGTCTGCAAACCTCGTTCTAGAATTGCTGCAGTGTATATATCTTCAGTGAAGATATAATCCAGCGGTATCAGGGCTATGTCGGCAGATATACGAAATTCCGTATTGTCAATTTTAAATATGTTAAGTCACAAACGCAATATACATTGGTTATTCTAGAATTGCTTTGGAATTCGCAACATCAGTGAGCAGAGTAGTCCAAGGTCTATATTATTGTAATAGCGGCTTTAATCAGTTCTGTGTTGTTAATTACTGATACCTCGAGAGACATTTCACTTGCATTTTGACATTCTGGATTTGTAATCGAATTTATATCATCATTGAGCCGATTAATCCCATGCAACGTTACCCTGTTGGTAGGTGTACGGAGTACTGTAATGTCAATTGAAAATATCTCAAACCATAACCGTAGCATACATTGATTAATCTAGAATTGCTTTGGAATTGGCATTGTCTGTGAACAAAGTATTCCAACCGCAACATTCACGTAATGATGGCTGTACTCAGTACTGTACTGTCAATTGTCAGCATCGGGAGTGGTAATTGAAATGTATTTTGTCATTCTAGAATTGTCATAGTGTATAGAGCATCAATCAGCATATAAATCCAACGGCCACAGTGATCCACTTGTAGATATACGGATTGCCGCACCGTTAATTGTAAGTACCTCTAGCCATAACCGTGGCATACAATAATTGTTCTAGAATTATATTGAACTGCCGTTTTCAGTGAAAAAGTTGTTCAAACGTTACAATACCGTGATGATGGATGTACTGAGTACTGTGCTGTTAGTTGGTTATATCTCGATCGATAGCGAACCTGCACTTGACGTTCCAGATTGGCGTGGCATATAGATCATGAGAAAAAATTACTCCATCGGCAACAGTGCTCCGTTGGAAGATATACTATGTGCCGTGCTTGCAGTTTTAGTATCGCTTGCCATAACCGTACTATACATAGTTTATTCCGGACTTACTTATGCGTTTACTTCGTCAGTGAACAAAGTGGTTTAACTGCTACAATACTGTTATGGTGGTTGTGCTCAGTACTGTGTTGTCAATTGATAATATCTCGTGGGTCGTTCGATCTGCATTCTCTCATCCTAGAATGATTATAGAACATAAATCATCATTGCACGGATTAATCCAAAGGCTCAGTGACATATTAGTGGATGTACTAAGCAACATACTGCCGATTGCAAATTTCTCTAGCCATAACCGTTGTATACATTGGTAATTCCAGATTTTCTTTGTAATTGACTTCATCAGTGAAGAAATTGGTCCAATGGCAATATTACTGTGATGATGTCTGCACTCATCATTGTGTTGCCTATTTTTTATATCGCTAGGTATAATTAATCCGCATTTTGCAATTCTAGAACTTTTATAGTACATAAATCGTCATTGAGCAGATTAATGCAATATCAACAGTGCTCTATTGGTAGATGCAATATGTACCGAACTGTCAATTTTAAATATCTCTGTCCGTAACCGCAGTGCACATTGATTATTCAAGTATTTCTTTCAATTTATATTATCAGTGAAGAAGGTTATTCAACATCTACAATAATGTGATGATGGTTGTACTCAGTACTGTGTCTTCAACCTTCAAGGTCTCGAAGGAAAATGGAACTGTATTCATCGTTCTAGAATTGCTGTAGGATATACGTCTTCGGCGTCGAATTTAATCCAACAGGAACAGTGCTCTGCTGGTTGATGATGTAGCCACCGTACTGTGAATTGTATATATCTCTAGCCACAACCGTAGTATGCATTTTTATTCTGGAGCGCTTTTGGAACTGTCATTATCAGTCAACAACGTTATTTAAACATTGCAATATTGTGATGATATCTGTAATCGGTACTGTGTTGTCTATAGGCATTACCTCGAATGATAATGGAACTCCATTGCTCAATTTAGAATTGCTGCGGTATAAACACCACCAGTGAGCATGTTAATCTAGCGGTAATGGTGCTCTGCTGGAAAATGGACGAAGTAACGTACTGTCCTTCGTATATATCTCTAGCCATAGCCGTAATATACATTGATTATTCCTAAATTGCTTCGGAATTTGCATTATCATTTAGCATATTCGTCGGACGATTACATGACCTTGAAGGTGGCTGCATTCAGTGCTGTGTCGTCAATTATTAATATCTAGAGGTTCGGTGTATTTGCATTTTACCAACTAGAATCGCTGTGGAATACACATCATCAGGGGGCAGGATAATGCAGCATCATCAGTGATCTGTCTGAAGATGCACTAAGTGCCGTTTATCATTTCTAGGTAGCATTTGCCATAACCGTAGTATACACATGTCAGTTCAGTATTACTTTGATATTTACATCATCAGTAAAGATAGTGGTTCAACGTCTACGTCACTGTGATGATGGCGGCACTCGGTACAGGGTAGTCAGTTATCTATAACTCGAGATTAAGTGGACCTGCATTTTGTCTTCCTAGAACATTAACAGAACTTAAATTAACATTGTACATATTAATACAGCGTCTAGCGTGCTATATTGGAGGATGTAATAAGTGCCGTACCGTCTATTGAAGATGTCCCACGCGACGATCGTACTATACGTTGGTTACCCTAGGCTTGCATTGGAACTTGCACGACCAGTGGACAAAGTTATTAACAGCCACAATACTGTGGTAATGCCTGTGCTCTGTACTATGTTGTTATTTGCTAATGTCTCGAGGGATAATGGAACTGCATTTCTCGTTCTAAAGTTAACGTAGGATATATATCTCCAGTGACCGACTTAATCCAGCGGCATCAGAGCTGTGCAGATAGATGTACTTACTACCGTACTGTGAATTGTAGGCACCACATGCCATAAACGTAGTATTCATGCGATATTCCGGAATGACTTACGAAATCACATATTCAGTTACCAAAGTAGCCCAACGTCAGCATTACCGTGATGGCTGCAGCATTCCGTACTGCGTTGCTAGCTGTTAGTATCCCGAGGGACAATGGATCTGTGTTCATCTTTCCGAAACTGCTGTGACGATTCGTCTGAATCGTCATGGAACAGATTAATCCAACGGGAACAGTGCTCCATTGGTAGATGTGCGGAGTAACGTACACTCAGTTTTAAACACCTCTGCCCATAACAATAATATACATTGATTATTCCAGAATTGCTTCGGAATTTCCATCATCACTATGTAAAACGGTCCAATGTCTACATTACTGTGACGATGGCTATACTCATCACTGTGTTGTCAATTTCTAATATCGCGAGGGATACTGAGTCTGTATATCGTCATACTGGAATTGTTGTAGGATGAATGTCGTCATTCCACAGGCTAATCCAGGGGCTACGATGCTTTATTGTTGGATGTACTAAATAACGTGCAGTGAGTTGGAAATTTCTCTAGACACAGCTGTAGCACACATTGATTATTCCAGAATTGCCTTCGGACAAATGTTACGAGTGAGCAATGAAATCGAACAGATACAATGCTCTAATGAAGGCTCTTCTCTATGCAGTCTGTTCAGTAGTTAATATCTCGAGGGACAATGGACCTGCATTTCTCGATCTATAATAGCTGTTTAATATACATCCGCAGTGACCAAACTACTACAACGGCAAGAGCCTTCCTTTGGAAGATGTTTTGAGCGCCGTACTGTCAGTAGCACACAGCACATGCCATAAGCGCAGGATACGTATGTTCTTCTAGAAACACTTTCGAATTTGCAGCATCAATGAACAAAGCAGTACAACGTCTACATATGTATGATGATAGTTATACTCAGGACTGTGACTTCAGTTGACAATATCTCGGGCGGGGGGGGG